>NW_020272935.1:478655-480028 GCF_003268045.1 Sipha flava
AGTTTATTTTTACAGAAAAAAGTTCTTTTGAAAAACAGAAATTCATTTAAATGTCTGATTTAAAGCTCAATTTATTTTTACCAACATTAGATTACATAATTAATGAACTTTACAAAAGATTTACAAATAATAAAAATGTACTATATTCAATACCTATCTTATTTACATCCATAAAATGAAAATTTTTAAATTACAAACAATTAAAACCTTTGGTCCATCACTACAATAAAGATTTAGAAATGTTTTTGTCCGAATTTAAAATATCACCTACGACTATTAAGAAATATGAAATCCAAAATAGTATGAAATTTAAAAGCTTAATAAATCTGGTTGATTTCCTTGAAAAGTATAAAATTGTATTTAATGAAACTTATAAATTAACCATTTTGTCAATCACTATTCCAGTATACAGCGCAGAATGTAAGAAAACTTTTTCTTGTTTAGGAAGATTGAAAAACTATATAAGAAATTGTATGTCAATTAACCGACTGGTCTGACTGTCAAGTATTTTTATCGAAAAAAAAAATTGCCAAAAGTTTGGACATAGATGAATTTGTTAATAGATTTTTCTATAAAACATAAAAATAGAAATATAATTTTATATTAATACTAAATTATATTTATTGAATTCCATTTAAAAATTAAGTTTATATATTTAAAATATTTGGATCTTATTATCATTATAATTATTAAAAGCATTATTTGTATTTGATTTTTATTTATGTATTTAAACGTATTTTTTTTTATTAAATATGGTATTATTAGGTTATATACTTATATATTTGTAGTAATAATAATGTTAGCGATTATGATTATGTTAACGTAACGCTGATAACTACCTTTTTATAATATAAAAAAGTCGGAAAGGAGGGGGCCCACCTAACATTGGCCCCCCTAGTGAATATTTTCTGACTACGTGCCTGCGTGCATTATACCTATTATATATGTGGGTTATATATACGAGTATACATACTCGATCTCAGTGTGTAATTATGTATTCCATAGTTGTTTATTACTGTAAACTGTTTTTATTAATTATTATTCATCTAATTTTTATATTCCTGAGTTGAGCAAAGATTTAAAATATACAAAAAAAAAAAAATAAATATTTTATATGATTTCTGAAAAAAATAAAATGAAAGGGAGTTGCAGTTTACTCGAACTCATGTCATAATCGATCAGTTGTCTACCCCTATTGTAGACTACTAAATTAGGATGCATTAACACTATACTTACGTATTTTGTAGTTCTATACTCATTTACATCTATTGTTACTATTAAGGATCAATGACGTTTGCGAAAAAAAATGTGGTTTTCGTTTTTTAATGATTTTTTTTGCCGTGTAATATAGTGTTATAATTGTTTAGAAAAAA
>NW_020272936.1:0-344 GCF_003268045.1 Sipha flava
GCCACGTTACCAGTTACCTCTTTCACTCCGGAAAGAACGTTTTCAGCACTTAATCGCTTAAAATTTTTTTTAAGAAGCACCATGTCGGAAAACAGACTGAATGGGTTAGCTATGGCTAATATAAATAAAAAAGAGCAATTCGATGAAAGTGAAATAATAACTGAATTTGCCAGAAATTTGCCTAAGAGAATGCAGCTGTCAGAGTGGAGCAAATGACTGAACACTGAAACCAAAATTATTATTATTATTATTATAAATTATATATTAATAAATATTTTTAAAACTATACTAAAATGCTTGAATTACGTTTAGAAACTTGGTGGTAGATGGTGGGGGGGGGGGGG
>NW_020272936.1:444-6791 GCF_003268045.1 Sipha flava
AAAAAAAAGTGGTTAGCCCCCCCCCCATTTAAAAATCCTGGCTACGCCACTGGTAAGTAATATAATACATTAATTTAAATCTAAGAATACTAATTTCTTGTATGAATAAAAATAAAAATTATATACTTTCCCTCATACTTTAAAAAAATGAAATGATTTATCTAGATTTTAAAATACAAGCTGAATCATCAATTCAACTTTACAAAAACATTTCGAATGCTTTGTATATGTTTACAATAATAGTCTGTTGTATCTAACCACGTTCCCCAACGACCAATTATAGGTTCAGCTGATAGTATTATTTCAGAATCTTCGTATCTAATCGTTCTAATAGACATAATAAATACTAACCATTAATATAAAAAATTTATCTCTAACGTCTTTATAATTTTATAACAAATTTTTGATCTTGATTCATGAAAAAATATTCACTAAAACGCTTGATTTTCGACAAACCATAACATTATGCACTAAAAGCTTAAAATATGCTCTTATAATCATTTGTTCGTACGAAATATTTGTCACATCAACAAGTTGTAAGTAAACACATACAATTTCCTTCTAATCTTTTCTGAAGCCATCATAAATCTCATTAATACTTTAATGTTTCAAGTTTAAAACAATTTGTCGATGAACTATTTTCCCAATATCACTGATCAGTAGTCGATTCGTCGACTTTTCAAATAACGAATTCGCCAGTCATTGAAAATAGTCTATGCAGAAATCTGTCGGGCAGATATTTCTACCAGGTAAGAACTTTTTATCATTTTCTAACCCTCTCAAGCCTACACTATAAAATATTTAAAAAAAATAATTTTTAAGAAAACTCTTCTTTTACGATCAAATGAAGATAAACAATTTCTTTTGTAATTTTTGAAAAATTTACTTTTTTATTTATTATCATTTTTATTATTATTATTGTTATTTATATAATCATTATCATCAGTTAAAATACAAAACCATCACTCTTAGACTTACATTTTAGGATATTTTTTTAACACCACCTTTGGGTACCCAGAGTACAGTGGAATTTTTTTCCTCTTAAAAACCGGCAATAAACCCGCCAGCCAGATATGTCGATGAGGTAATGCTTCAGGCGGCGGGTTGCCATAATTTGTTCTTTCAATGTCACAATTTTTTTTTTAAGGCAAGTACGAGACAGCACTCGCGGTAACCCCTTATAGAGGTATAGAAAAAAAATATATTGTCTTTACTAGCTTCGTTCGTAAGACTGTACTTCTCATCCAGCGTGACGTATTGACTAAGCCCCCCTACGAGGATCCACCTTGATATGGTGGGGGGCTACGTCTCTCAACAGTTCTGAGAGCTATGCAAACGTTAGCTTACTACCAACAGGGTCTCCCATGTTGGACAGGTTGACGAACTGAGGGTGGACAAAGTAGTTCTCAACAAAGGGTAGGGTAGGCTCTTCAGCCTCGGGCGGCAGCAGTTCTAGAGAAAGGAAAACCTTGATAAAAATACCCCTGGCAGTAGGGTTAAAATGTAGTGAAGGAAATCATTTGAAAAACCATATGAGTTGTTATCAATCGAGTATTGTTACCACCTCAGGGGCTTCGGAACCCCAGTGGTCGACAGGAGTGGGTGGTTCCGGTGTCAAAACCGGTTCCAACGTAGCGAACCCACTTCAGTCGTCAGCAAGTGACCGCGTGAGTACGGGGGTGGCCAACCAGGCCCCCGTTACTCTAACCATTACTGGTGCGAAGACGAAGAATTGCGGGTCACATCGACGTCAACAGCATCGAGCAACATGGTCACCAAACGTGATTTTCTGATCGACCACCGTCAGAAAATGACATGCCACCACATGGGACGGGTATTCCCAGACAGAGAGTCCGTCCTCCGGGGATTAAGAAATCGGTTCTTCGAGGATCAAGATACTGGGCGAGAACAAGTACGTGGACGTCGGCGCGTTCAAACGGATGGACTGCCGGTGACCGGGGAAGCGTTCTCTGGAATGAAACACTTGACGCCGCACCGGGAGTTTGGAACATTAAAGCACTAGCTGAGAACTGTAAGAGACCGTAATGCCGAAGATGGGTCCGTGACGACCGAAGGAACTGCGGTGGAAGAGATTACTTCCACCATCAGTTTCCCCATTACGTTGCCGTCGGGCCCCTCCGATAGGTCCGCCGCGTTGAAGTTACCGACACCGCCGATCGCCGCTCAAAAATACCGGGAACCATTCCTCCCTCTGACGCCGTATAAATAAAACTGATCTAAAAATCTAATTAAGTAAGTGAAAAAAATTTATTTATGATAATAATTTTTATCAGAGATTTTAGTATAATAATAGGTGTAATAGTAGTTTAAAATATAAATTAAAAATTATAATATTAATAAACAACAGTATAGATTTACATTTTTAACATTATATAAAATTATTAACACTTGCTCAAAAATCTAAAATTTGAGAAAAATGCCCCATATTGTACAAAATCTACAAAAAAATGAAAAAATGACTTAAAAATATTGAAAAATTACGTAGAAAAACAAAAAAATTCATTTATAGCTAAAAATACCTAAAAATGTGAAAAAATGCAAAATAAAATTAGAATATTCTGCATCAAGGGAGTACGAAACAATTTTTTAGCTAGGATAACATTGTATAGAATAAAAGGGAAAAAAAATGCAAACGTCATCAACATCATAACTCTAATTATCAGTTTTGCTGCATCACCTTTCTGAAGTACTATTTTCCATTTTCGTATCACGGAAACGCGAGTGTAGCGAGCAGCTTTGTAAAACAGGGTTTTAGAATGTTAGTGATACATTTATTATGAAGCCCCTCCTCTTTTGGATTTGTCGACTTCATTTGAACCTTTAAATCCGCCACATTATGTGGGTGGGTTACTACTACTAACGATCGATTTACGACTAAAACAATGACAAGGCTGATTGCCAAATGTATAAGAAGTTGCCTATAAAATGTTCCTTAGAATTCAGTAGTATGGAGGCCTAAACTAAGATTAAGTAAAAATAATAACAAAACTAAAAATGTAACAAATAAAAAATATTTAAATTAATAAAAGTATTTTAAAAAGTTATTGAAAACATGTTTAATACCTATTATATCATACCAAATATTCAATTTCTACATAAGGTTATCTATAGTGATTGCTATAATTTAATACTAGAAGCAGATAAAATATCAACATTTTTAATAAGTATTTAAAAATGTGTGTGTGTGTGTGTGTAAATTTAACTTATAAATATCTTCAAAATATCAAACACCAGAAATTAAAAGTTCACAAGACATTGGTAATTTTAATTTTAATAATTTACAATTTTACAGCCTTTTTTAATACTAAAAAATATAAATTACCTTTGTAAACATACAATATAGGTATTTACCTATATTTTATTTATTTTAAGTTAAGGAACAGATTCTCGTGTTATATATTAAGTAATTTATTGGATAACTTATGACATAATTTATTACAAAACACTTTCATACATTATTTTTGAAAAAAATTATACATTTGTAAGGTCCCAAATCGTCAAAACCTTACATGACTTCCTCTTTTTCGGAGGGTCGCCAACCTACAGGGCGAGACCATCAGGTTGGATCACAAAAGGATTTTTTATATAAAAGAACAATAATATAAATAATAATAATTTCGGGCTCGCACACCTAAATAATAAAACACGTTACAAGCCCCGTAAGGCCAAAGAAAACTTGGGGCCCAGCTTGGCTGACGCCATTTAATTCACATTTTTTTAAGTATAAATCACTCAGGCAAGCCATGCCTTGCCGTGCTGTTTACTAAATTTAAACATATATTAATATCTTTACAACAATGTTCAATTTATTTTGAATCATTATTTTAATTTTTTTTTTATTCGATTTTATTGAAAAAAGTCTAACGATTTAAGTTTTAAATTATAAATACTATTTATTGAAGTGCATTTGGATTACACAATATTTTTTGTTTCTCCTTTTCTGCTACGTACACAAATAAATTAGATTTTCTAACGTGTGAACAGGCCACACACGTCTACCCATGAGAAACATGAGTTTTCAAAATGCAGTCTACACACGTGTTGTAATTGTCTCTTTGTGATTTGTTGATGATCATTGCAATATTTAGTCACACCGGAAACTGAAAACGTTTGAATTTGAATAGCATATCCGTTGAATCATTGTATTTATGCCCCCTCACCCCAATGGAAAATTTGCATTTTTTTACAAAAATTAATTTGAGATACATAAAGCATGTATAAGAACATAGTATACAAGGCGATAATTACTAATACACTTTAATAATTATTTGTACTACTTTAAATTATAAACAATCAATACATTATAAAAACATGTAATTTTCTCCAAATTTTTTTGTTTTACAATTGTGTTAGATGATTTTAAATGTATTTTTATACAATATTACAATGGTACTTTTCTTGCTTTTATAGAGACAAATTTATCAATGACATTATCAAACTAAATTATTTTAACTACATATTTTTCTATTGATAATATAGTCAGTATATACCAATATGGTGAGACGAATTTGACCTATTGTTGATCTAAGATAATTTTTATAATTTTCAGCTTGCTGAAGCTTCATTCAAAAGTAGCTGGTGTGACAGGAATCGTTAAAAAATATTCTTAGTGCTATGTCTAAGTTCGTATATAAATAATGTAAAGAGTACTGATGAATATGCTTTAGAATATCTATATTTATGATCTTAAGTTATTTTAATTTTTTAAATTTTGTTATGTTTGGTATATCGTATGTATTATTTAACAGATTAATAAAAAATATTACATAAATAATATTGAAATTTGTGCCCCTGGCCCATGCCCTCTTGTCCTGCGCTAAATACGGCCCTGCCTATCCTAGCTGAGGCAAGCCTCACGTTCCGTTGATGATTATTCATCTCTAGATAATTGTGTTCTTTTGGCATTCACTGTACTACGACCTATGTTCGAAAGACGACGTCTTCCAGAAATGAATATAATTTCTATACAAAGTTAGTACATTTATTCAATTCAATAAATAATAATAATAACTAATCTAATTGTGATGGCAATACACTTTTTTTTTTTTTTTATTTGTAAAGTTTTCCTGACAAAATTATCCATTGAAAAAAAAACAGCATCAAAATCCGTTGCGTTGTTTTAAAGATCTAAGCATACGTAGGGACACACGTGGGGCGACTCTGTTTAAGACTATTTATAGATGTTATATATTTATTTTTAAATGGACAGAAATTCGTTTTTATTTAGATATAAAATAATGTTGTTTTATTTATTCACAGGAGGCAAAATTAATTTTTTTTGTTTTTGGGATACGTTAACCAAAAAATTTGAGAACCACTGATATAAGGAATTTATTTCATAAAATGTCAAAAAAAGATCATTTCATTATCATATAATTATCGACCTAATTATTTTTCAAACAGACATATGGGTTTTTCATTTTTAAAAATCTGAACTTAAAATTTGTTTTAAAACGCGAATCATCATGATGAGTTATAATTCGTTGAATTATATTGTTATATTATTTTACAGTGAGCGATAACAAAATAATATCAGACTTCAAAGGGTATATGTATATGAAACAAGTACTGTTATTAAGTGACTTAATTAACATATTATACAATATTTAATAATGTATATGTATATAATGATTTGATCAATACCAAATTTTAATTCAAGATTCTACGAGTAAATTAAGAATTGGAAATACAGTAGGGTCTCGATAATCTGAACGAGATCGGAGAAAGGGGTCGTTCGGATTACCGATTTGTTCGGATTAAGTATTGCTTAACAAAAAAATCGATTTCATTCGAATTTAAATTATAAAATTTATTTTTATCTGCAATCTTAATCATGTAAAAACTCGTAGTTCACAACGTATAAAAATGTATACAAAAACTTATTATTATAATTATATGTGTGTGTGCAGTGGCGTAGCCAAGGGTGGGATGGCTAAGGGGGCTATAGCCTCCCCCATGGGCCGTGTTTATATGTATAATGTTTCTTGACTATATAATAGAATCAATGATCATTTTAATCAAAGGCTTATTGATGTTATGGCACTTGAAGGACTTATTCCGGCCAATTTAAGTATGTATGACGATAAAAATATTATAAAAGCTGCTAAAATATATGTCCAAGATCTCCATGATGATACCTCATCTACAATCAGAGCTAACCTGTTCATATGGAGGCAACAATGGAGTCAAAATACTATTCCAAAACCGAATTCTCCTCTTGATTCACTCTCTCATCGCACCAATCTTCGACCTAACATTAAAATACTTTTACAATTTTTTGCCACGTTACCAGTTACCTCTTTCACTCCGGAAAGAACGTTTTCAGC
>NW_020272937.1:0-20283 GCF_003268045.1 Sipha flava
AGTTTAAGTGGAATAAATTACATCAGTCAAACGAATCTAATAAAATTAAATAAAAATTATAAGTTCAGGCGAAAGATGAATGTTTAAAGAATATACTTTATCCACATCGTCAAGTGTGCTACCACAGTCAAGTGGACAATAATCATACAAAATTTTTATAAAAAACTATAATCGATAATAAACATTTATAAAAGGACATCCATTAAATAAATTGTTAAATAAATTTAAATTGGTTGGCAAAAGTTGCGGATCTTTCAGATATTTTTTCGTTATTAAATGAATTAAATTTAAGTATGCAAGGGCCATCAACTTATATTTTTACATGTTTTAATAATTATTTATTTGAAGCTTTTTGAAGAAACTTGATCTTTGGATAAAACAAATTCAAGAAAATTTGTATCATATGTTACCATCATATTATAATACGACTGAAGAAATATTTAAAAAAAAAAAAAGTGAAATTAATGTAATGCAATGGGTACTTAAACTCATAAGTCGAAATTAAAAAATAAAATATTAAATTATTTTCCACCATCTCATGATATTTGATTAAATAATATGTGGATTCTAAATCCGTTTTTACCATGTAAAAAATATGATTATCTTTATTAAATGAGAATCAAATATTTGAATTATTGCCAAATAAATTATTAGAACAATATTTTATTATTAAAAATGTAAACCAATTTTGGATATCTTTAAGCAATGCGTATCCTAATCTTTACAAAGAAGCATCAAAGAAATTAGTTTCTTTTGCAACAACATATATATGTGATTCCAGGTTTCTGACATTAACTACAATCAAAACCAAATCAAGAAATAAACTTGATGTCGAACCCACAATTCATATTTCACTTACTAACTCCATAGAAGCTTGAATTTATTCATTGGTGAAGCAACATCAAGACCAAGGAAGTCATTAAATTTTTCATTATTTTAAAAAAAAATATGTGACGATACAATTATTAAAAGAAATGTTTATTTTTAAATATATTTTAATCAATATTATGACCTTTTATTAGCATAAGTATTATGAGTAAAAAAAAAAATTTATTGATTAAGAGTATCCAATAATTATTTTTTTATTCTTTCATTCAACTTTATTTATAAAAAGGTCGCATGAAAAACTTGGTAAATAACCTGAGAACGCCACTAGGTTCTTAGGTTGAGAACCGCTGTGTTATAACATCCAAAAATTGGAAACATTATGTGAACAAAAGGAACATGCAAAACGGACAGTTGAAATAGAAAAAGAAACAAGAAAAAATGTAGGGAAGAAAATAAAATTTTAAAAGCAAAACTAACCAAATTAACAAAGAAAAAAGTTGTAAAAAGCATTTTTTTAGTACTTAATAAAAATAAAAAACCAGAAACTATTAATATATAAACTATATATATATATATACCTAATAGTCAAACTATTATTTATAAAGATTTCGAGGATATTCATAATACAAGTATAGATTTTGAAGGCTCTCCTAATAGAGACTTATTTAATTTTATAATTAATACTGTGTAAAATTGTATTTCGTGTGACACTGAAATAAAAAATACTGATTCGGGTGTTGAATGTAATTTTTGTAACAATAAATTTCACCGACGATGTGTTACAAAAAAAACTAATAATGATCTCACTAGTGACGATATACTTTTTATATGTCAAAATTGTGAAAAGCCTGTTCATTAATTGAAAAATGTTTTATAATTTTGTTTTCATTTTATATTTACATGTTTATTGTATTTGGTATTAATATAATATGTTATAATTTTTTTTTATTTTATTATTTTTTACAATCTACATAATTTTGACAACTAATATTATTTATTTATAAATCATTTATATTTTAGAACTTGAAGATTGATGTAGGAGTACAATAAATTTAAATACATTTTTTTTCTTATTATACCTAATAACTATTCTAAATGACCATAACAAGTATTAATTTGAAAATATTTTTCTAAGTATTATAATATCTACCTACAAAACTAAGTTATATATAGTATAAATTAAAATGAATGTATGATTCTTAACTTAACCTGCTTTTAATATTCTTAATTTGTTTATAACAAAGGAAAATAAGTAGGTAGATATGGTACTTATAATATAGATAGGTACCATATAGTGCTTAGACATAATTTGTCATAAAAATGTTAATGGGCGCCAATAACTGGTGCCGAAAGTGCCAAACCCTTCATTGGGAATTTTAATAACCACATATTTTGATATTTTTGTTGAAAAAATGAAATATAAAAAAACTTATTGCTTTGAAACCAATTTTGATGATAGAATTAGAAAGATAATAACACTTTAAATAAAGTCAGAGATTTTAAAAATTCCAACCATGATTAAACACAATTTTATACAGATATTAAAAAGAAATGTCCTTAAGGTGCCAATAACTACATGCTTTACCCTATATAATCATAAATAATAAATTCAAAAAGGCTACAACTACACCATATATGACTGAAAATACAACATTTTATTCAGTGAGTCATTTACAATATACTCATGGAACACATTTAGTGTAATTGTACGATTAAAAACTATATTTCAATGACCATGTTTTTCGATAAATTGTGTTGAACACCGTTTACCAGTAGGTTTGGTACCGATTGAAACCAGTGTTAAGATGAATAATATAATTAATGACAAGAATCAATATGCCAGATAGGTAAATAATAATAAATCAAACAAAATTGTATGCAAACTGTAAAAATAATTGTATTCAATGAGCATACTTGAGTATTATATTTAACAACATAAATCTTAACATCGCTAAGTGAAGAAATCCACCAACTTATACATTTTGATATTATTATAACATTCGCTTTTTTGACGATAAACAGTAATTATCATAGCAACAAAAACATTTAATAATAATAATAATAAGGATTAAATAGTTTTTACCATGACTGCCATCCGCCTGCGCATATATTAGCATGCAAACGGCTGTTCCGAGTGCAATTAGTCGCGGCAAAAACGAACCACAAACAATAAATTACCGCACGTCAAATTATCGTATTACACGTACAACAACAAACGGCGAGCGCGTGTCGATTTTGAACGGACAACAAGCTTATACGGCGGTGTTTTCACGAACGACTAACCGTGCGAACGTATACGAATATGACCATAACCTCAACGACGACGTGACACGTACGCACGCACACGCATTGAGGCACTTTTTATCGGATCAAGCATGGCGGGCACACACATTGTTCCGCGTCAGACCGTTGCCTAACAGCAAACGCGCACGATTTTAAACTTGACCCGAACACACAGAATATTTTAAAATATACCAATTTTTATAAATTTGTTAAGTTTATCTATAATGTGTAAAGAAATTATTTTCTCTAGGATATAAGTACTCATACCAACAATAGCGTATCCAGGATTCATTTAACGGGGGTGTTTTAAAATTGAATAGATTTATGGTAAGTAGGGGGCTCTGCCCCCTCCCGTATTACATCAATAGATACCATGTATTTATATAAATTATTATATAAATGAAAATGATTGTATTAAAACTAGTGATGGGAATAATCGAATGATTAGTAATCGATAAATTTTATAATCGAATGAATCATTTGAATAAATAATTCGATCTTTTAGGTGCCATTTTACTAAATATAAAATAAAATAAATAACAGAGAAACACTTCTTATTCGACTAATGCCAGAAATCGCAATGATAATAATTTAATAATACCATTGATTTTAAATAGTATTTATAATCAATGATAATACGTAATATTGTTTTTTGTATCTTATTCTTACTGTCTATTGGTTATTACTTCTATAATACTATTAGACATTAGACCAAAACTATTTTTGGAAATAATTGTATTGCATGGTACTTTACAATTTGAATTGTTGTATCAAACTATTTATAAGTTTATATTTATCATTATTTAGATATTTTATTGCTTTACGATTGTCGAGCTAAATAGTTATATACTGAATGTTCCTTAAAAAAAAAAATTGTATTGCATTTCTTATTTCCGGTTTTTACTTTTTGGAATCGAAAATAAAGTGAATTATTCTATTCAATATACCTAGTAAACCACAATATGAATATTAAATTTATATTTATAATATAATATTATTAACAATTGAACAATATAAAAAATACGCTGCAACTAAAGGCTGCCCAATCAGGTATAGGTATAATGGTACTATACACCATATTATAATATAATATAACAAATAATAGAAGGTCTTTCAAAGTCGAGACATCAAAAAACATTTAATAATTCAGTGTAATGCAAGTAAGTACACAATTAGAACTATAAAATTATTATTTTTTAATACATAAAAATTATAATTGCTAGGTATAGAAGATGCTGAGTGTTAAAAAAATCCAAAGACCTCCCATTCAACAGTTTGGCATTTTTTTTTTAATAATATAGTATGTACAAAACATATTTTTAGTAGTATGTACAAGATATGTTTTTTTTAATTAAATTTGTATGAGTACGTCTTTTTTAACTAAAAACAAATGCATATATAAGCGTATATTTTAATATTTTTTGGTGCATATGTATGCGCATATTTTTAAGATTTTAAGCACATTAAGTCCTGAGCCCTGCTTATTATATATTTATATTTTATACAGTAGTCAGTAGTATACGGGTAAAAGCGAGATAAGAAAAGCATTTGATTATTTTTACCATAACATGATTAGTAGTAGTAACTAATTAGTAGTAACTAATTTTATCATTCGAATGTCTTATTCGATTATTTTATCATTCGAATGTTTTATTCGATTATTTTATCATTCGAATGATTTTTATCATGACATATTTATCATACGAATGTTTCATTCGAATGATTATTTCATTCGATTATTCCCATCACAGTTGTATAATATAACAGTCAAAAATATTTATAGCTTCCGAGTCGGTTAGTCGGAAGTTCCGACTATTGACTGATATAGTAATATTAGTTATAATTTATGTCTTATAATATTATGCATTGAATTTATGACTACAGTAATTGCGAGTAGTAGAAATGCGCCAATCTCATACTGGCGTCAACATAGGTAATTTGCTTTCAGGTATTTTAAATGAGTGGGACATTAAAGATAAAATAGTGACTATAGTCTCAGACAACGGAGCCAATATAAAAAATGCTATAAATGTACACCTAAGTAAATACCATCATCCATGTGTCATTAATGTTTATGATTATGAATAAAGAGCGGATTTAATTGATACTGCAACGTTTTATTGATACCCAGTAAATCAAATCTGATCAACTATGTATACGAATCAGATTAATTATAGTATTCCTATTTAATGATGCAATTTTTTTCAATTTTCAACGATTTTGCAATTTTTTGCAATTATTGCAATTTTTGTATACTTCACGTGATAAAATATACAAATTATTATTTCCAAAGTGATTTTATAAAAACAATTTAACTACGACGTAAATCTCATGTAGTTAAATGTCGTTTAGGATTTTTAAAATTATATTTATCTGAGTTATCCACTAAACTCACAAGTTTAGAAGAATCAAATAGTTAATTACTTAATAGCTTAAACATATTTAGTATAAATACTAAATAAATAAATAAATAAATACTAAACAAATACTAACTAAATAAAAATATTTAGTATAAATATTTCTATAAATAGGTATTCCCGGTCCCAATGGAAAAATAGTTAAAGATAAATTAAAATATATCTTAGAAAAAAAGGAAGGATATAAAACTACTAAAACTTACTTTGAGATTATGACAGGAAATCAAAATGTTTATTTAGATATATCACCTAATTTTTAAACTATTTTAAATATGCAACGATAACAAGTGTTGACGTTGAACGTTCTTTTTCATTATATAAACATATTTTAAGTAACAGACGATACAATTTTCAATATCACAATTTAGAGATGAATATAATTAATTCAGAAAAATTGTATATTTTGTAATTATTATATTAATGTCCATAATATTATTTAAGTAAGTAATTAATGATTATATATTTGATATGATTTTACTATGTATTTATGTATGTTCATAATTTATGAATTATGATTAATCAAATCGTTTTTAAATCGAATTGATTCGAATGGTTTCGATTAATCATATTGATTGTGTATGATAAAAGTAATAAAATTGAGATAAGAAAATGTTTCATTCGTATGATTTTATTCGAATAATTATTTCATTTGATTATTTCATTATATTATTATTCGAATGATTTTTAAAATAATCGAATGATTCGATTATATCATTCGATTATTCCCATCATTAATTAAAACAGTATATGTAAAATCTACAAGTGTATACAACATTTATTCAAATTATACTGTAAGTGTGCAATTTGGTGAAATACGATAAAATACGGTTCATGGGGGGGGGGGGGGGTGTTCTAACCAGGGCTTGGAACCGAAATTAAAAATACCGGTATTTTAACCCAAACCTTTTGAAAATATTGGAACCAAAACCGTTTTTTGATTTTTATAGGAACTGAAACGTGAACCGGAATCGATATTTTTTTGGTTTTTTTCGGTTCCAGTTTTATTTCTATTTTATATATTTAGCTAATAAATAATAATAGTTAATTGTTATTTGCACGTCGCTGTTGGTTGGAAAAACCCGTCATTATGATTATAAATAATTGTGGACGACAACGTCTAGTAATGTTGTAGAAAGATAAATAATAAAATTAATTATTATAACGATCAAAATACACACCCATATAATGTATAAATTATTATCATGGACTAATATCTATAATCATTCGTATAATGCTATAGAATTATTCGATGTTTGTTATCAGGGGCGTATTTAGGGGGGTGATATGGGTGTTATAACACCCCCATTTTATGGTATTTCACCAAATTATAAACTTATTTTGATTATTTGAATAAACGTTGTATACAACTTATAGATTTTTCACATACTGTCTTAATGTAATAATTTTCATTTATATAAATACATGGTAATTATTTATGTAATACGGGGGAGGGGGCAGAGGCTCTACTTACCATAAGTCTATTAAATTTTAAAACATCCCCGTTAAATGAATTCTGGATACGCCACTGATTGTTATTCGAAAGTCCGTGAAAACTGGACATTTTGAAGTTTTGGAAACAAATGGAAACCACATATCAACCTTGCCAAACTAGCAAAAATAATTTATTCTGTTCCTTCTACCCAAGTAAGTATGGAGAGATTGTTTTCTGGGCTCAAAATCATATTGTCACCTTATCGAACCAGTGTATCATCTAAAAATTTAGATCAATTATTGATTAAAACTAACAGGCTGTTTGAAAATAAATATGTATACATTTTTTTTTTTTTTCATATATTTAGTATATCTTAGTAATTTAATATAATATAATATTAACTATGTAAATAATTTTTTTTGTAGAAAAACAAGTATTTAAAATCCATTAGATGTTACATATAGATTATCTAAATCGGAACAAGAACAACAAAATGTTGTGTTGTCTAAAAAAAAGAGAAAAAATTGAAAACAATTTATGTTATGTTTTATTTGTAATTATTAAAAATATATTATGATTTAAAACTTTATAGAACAATATTCTACAGTTTCTTTAATTGTTAGAGTTAAGACTTAAAAGTTTTTAAACTAGTGGTACGCAACCATGACCTCAAAATGTATTTATTTCGATGTGGCGATCCCAACCAGCATTCCATGGTATGTATAATATATAATATTTTAAATATTAGTATAACACTTTTTAATTAGGTGATTAACTTTTGGCGACCCCTATTAAAATTTTGGGACCTCCAGGTTACACACTATAGTTTTAAACCTTCAACAATACTATTTTTTTATGTTTAGTGTAAATTAAAATAAAATTATATTCCAATCTCCTATTATATTACATATTAAAGTTTCTTATTAAGGGGCTTCGACACGAAGTAAGATAATGCTCCTTTAATGTCTTATAATTTAGTACCCAGTAATAATTTTTTATTATTAGTATTACAAATAATAATATGTAATAGTAAGAAAATATAATTCGATTTTGTCATATGTTAGTAATAATACTCCATACAATATGAGTCTAATTTCCATTTGTTCATAAGCAGCTATGCGCTTGCATACTTCTCTGGAGCAGAAGATTTTTTCAGAGTGCATAATATGAACGAAGTCCCGAAAACCAACACTTTTGGGAAAGAAAAATTAACATTTTTTATCTGTACGATCTACGTTTACAGCTTTATATCATTTGACAAGAATTAAAAAATTATTAAATGCTTATGATATGAATATGATAAAATGTAATTAATAATTTAATTATTTCATATAAACTTACCTTTTAACCATTCTTCTCTAATTTTAATTTTGTTTTTCATTATGTTAAAAATTTGCGTTTTCCCGCATTTAAAAGTATTCATTAATGATTTAACACTATTTCCTTTTTCACTTTCTTCGATTACTTTTATTTTTTCATTTAAACTGAAACAAATTTTAGGCATTGTGAGAACAAGTAGGTACGACAATACGAAACGACAGGTGAACTTCGACAACGCCACTACGGTGACAATAATAAGCGCTAATTTATAGAATCAAAATAAAATTTAGTTATCTATCAATACGTATTAATCGCTGACCTTAATAATTGTTTAGTAGCAAAATAAATGTGGGCATCAAAAATATTTTTGTTCATTTTATGATGTGTTTTTCCGTTTGTTAAAGGTTTATATGATTTACGGGACCAAAAAATAGCTTTCCGTTTCACGTTAAACAGGTTCCGTTTTATCAAGGGTTTAATTCTATGTTAAACTATAGAAATTTGCCGGGATCATAAAAAATTTCCGCACAGAACAGGATTTCGTCTTATCAAGGGTTCGCATAAGACAGGTTTTACTGTATATTGATTCCGCCGGCTACTGTTTATAATATCTACACATTGATTCCGCCGGACACTGTTCATCCCCCCCCCCAATTATATAATAATATAATTCAAAATGAAAATGCATAATCTAATTAATATTTATATGTGAATATATTGTAAAATGTATAATCTAAATTTTAAATGTAAAACAAATTGTAATTAAGATCCTAATACAAGTGTGCAAGTGTGTGACACTTTATACACGTGGAGCAATTTCGTTAATTAGATCGATACTGTCGATACTGATTAGCAACTATGCGAGAAGTAACAAGAAAAGTCCACATTTTAACAAGCGGAACCAACATAAATATACTATTATAGTATTATAGATATTAAAATATTAAATTATATCTTATCTTAAAGATAAGATTTCAGTTAATATTTCCAAGTTCACTTATTAACTGTGTGACACAGTCTGTGTCCAAATATTATCAAAAGTAGTTATACACTTTAATATTGAACTATACAACTATAATTATTTTATACAATTATCAGTATATTCACATATACATATTAATTAAATAGTAATATTATAATTTATAGTTATATATTATATTGTCTAAATTATGTATACTTTCTATTTAGAAAGTCTATTTAGACTATACATTTTAAAATACATATACAATGGGGGAGGGGGGGGGGGGTGAACAGGAATCGATGTGTAGATATTATAAGCAGTAACCGGCGGAGTCGATATGTAGATATTATAAACGGTAGCCGGCGGAATCGATATACGCCCGTGGTACGTGGTCGTTTCGCGGTGATGTGCTGGTGGGAGGTGGTAACGGAGGGATGTAGCGACGCGTAGACGGAACGGTTAGAGAGCGCGCGTGAACGTTTAAACGGTATATCGATTAAAGAGGTAGTCGGGACATCAAAGATGGCGCTGCACGGTTCAAGTGTAGTGGTGGTGGCGAGATGGTAATTGTTCGATAACAGTGGACAGTTTGCGCGTGGTGCGGGGGATGATAAAATCGTTCTAAACATGGACCTACAGGTACACAGTATACAGGAATGGACACGACAAGACCCGAACGTGTAGAGGGTTTTCCGATGAAATTTAATAGGACAAGCAGTGCACAGAGGGTTATTTTTATTTTATTGCAACTTGCACCTTAGGCTAGAGTCACACGAGCGTAGGGAAAATGGACATTATAACGTCTGTTGTTGTTTGTTATTTATTAAATATCACTTGCGACATCCGTTTATTTTATTTTATTTTATGCGTTCAATGTCTTGGACGTCCGTTATGCGCTATGACGTTCGTCAGCAGCGCTTATCGGACGTCGTAGTACATTATTAGATTTTGTTTACGAAGTCACACGACCGCTATTTTTTTTCGCGTTTTTCGGCGGTTAACATAAAAATAGCGGTTTCTACATCATACATCTTATGATTTACGATGAAAAATGACGAACTATAACAACCGATGTATAGGAGTTATAAAATTTTATATTTATGCTTAACGCACGTTCGACGCTCATGTGATTACCCGTTAAAATTACGTCCGTCGTAACGTCAATTTTTTTTTAACACTCGTATGACCCTAGCCTTAAGGCGGCTAGAGCAGCCTATATTTTTCATGCATTTAGACTAATAAGCTAGAACAAAGTTCACCTAGTTATAATTGTTTGATTTGAATTTTGAAAAAATATTTAAATTTGTTAGCTTCTTTACTATGTTTTGTAGGAACCAAAATTTTATTATTTTTCCTTAATTTTTTATTAACTTGTATGCTAATTTTTAAAAAAAAAATAAAAATTTGAATGCATTTTACTAAATAACTTGAACTAAAATCAAAAATCCGTTTCCTACAAAACATAGAAGAAAAGTTGAGAAATTAGAATATATTAAAAAAAATATAATCGGATTACCAGAACAAGACGAATTTTGTTCCAGCTTTTACCTCTTTTCACCAATTTGAAAAGAACAAAAAAAATAGTTTTATGCGTTTGTCGTTGACTTGTGCATGCGCGTATGAGAATTATTGTGTTCTCGAAATTGCGATAACACGCACAGCGACCGCATCGGTTTAGAGTCGCGACCTGATATTTTTAGGCCCTCCGCACACGGTAAAACTGTTTTGCAACGAGAATTTCAAATCAGTTGCGCGAGCAACCGTTTGGCGATTTTGCTTATCTAGCGTAATAGGAAACCGCACACTTGTCGACCAAAACCAAATCGGTTTGTAATCAATTTCCAACTGGTCGCGTGCAACTGTGCTTGCAGGTCGAATTTCGGTTTCAGTTGCGTGGTTGCATGGTAATTAATGATTAATTTATTACTTAAAACGTATTAAAATTATTATTTTATTATTATAATTATTATATAATACCATTTCATATTTTTCTCTATATATGGATGGGTCCAATATTCCCTTCGTACTAATTTTCGTTTTCTACGGTATTGATAGTAGTCAATTATATCATCTTCATCAGAACTACTCGACATATTGCAAAAGTTTAATGTTTAACTATAAAAAAAACTTCGAAAAACTTTAAAAAAACGCACGTTTTTTCCGAACATCAATTCGCATACAACTGCGTACACTGGTCAAAATTCGATCGAACTCGTGTGCGGAGTAAATACATAAATTGATTGCAAACTAATTGCACAACAATCGCTCACGCAACTGATTTGAGATTCTCGTTGTAAAAACAGTTTTACCGTGTGCGGAGGGCCTTAATGTCGACCGATTACAAAACTAATTTTGTACACATCATAACATTGTATTGACTATAATAATAATAATATTATAAGAGATAGCGCCACACCGCGGTACTATGAAATTATTTTTGTTTGTTGTTTTGTGGATTTAAATTTACAATTATTATACGAGTATAATATTGTATCATATCTCATTCTATTACTATACGGTTATCAAAAGTATTGATGAATGATGAATTGATGAGTATCATTATAACATGTTATTGATTCAATTTTTGAACTAGTTGTCTAGACAAAAAAGTTTATTGTAATCATTTATTATTAAAATGAGTAACTGTAGACGTAAAAAGATTCGACCAAAGTTGTCTGCACACCGGAAAAAACCTCATAATTTAAATAATTTAAGAAAATTAAATACCAATGAACCTTCAAAAGACTTAATTATTGATCAGGTAATTATGATTTATATTTTAAACTTTTAATTGATATTATAACGCCAGGACTGGCGCTAAGTATTTATTAAAAAAAAAATATGCTGCCCTGTACGGTAGCACGAGTCGTACGTGTCTTCCGCCATCCCTAATATTACCGTATAATAGTATAACCTAATTATTTAAACCTATTTGATTATATATTCGTTATTTATTTTTTTGGGGTACACACTTAGCACATTGGCATATGTCGAAGGGGAGGAGG
Organism: Sipha flava; assembly: GCF_003268045.1. Taxonomy (NCBI): domain Eukaryota; kingdom Metazoa; phylum Arthropoda; class Insecta; order Hemiptera; family Aphididae; genus Sipha; species Sipha flava. The sequence goes on from NW_020272937.1 coordinate 12,247, forward strand.
AAGCTTAAAACTCACTCTAAAAAAATAAAAAATTATACATAAATACAAAATTTAAATATTTTGACTTTTTTTGACCTATTTATTGAAATTTTCAAATTTTCTAATCATTTTACATTTGAACGGAACGATGGAATCTATTGGTATTACAATGAGGTGTGTTTTATTTTTTAATTTTTTTAATTTTGTGTCTGTCATCACGTACTGAGGCAGTAAAAAAGGCATAAATTTCCTCATACATCTTATATGAAAGGAAAGTGAATGTAGATAGGCAAGTAAAAATTAATTTTTTTAATACTATTTCAAAGCGTAAAAAAAACGATAAAAAAATTACGAAAAACGCGAAATCTTACGCAAAAACACGTTTTGACAAAATAAATTTTTTTTTTTAAATGCTCCAACTCGAAAACAAAAAGTCGCAATCAAAAAACTTGAAATTTTAATCAAAAGTTTATATTTGCGTTTTCTATATATGCTTAAGTTTTCAAAGTATATTGAAATTTTCTGACCTATTCAAAGACAATTAAAATTTTTGATTTTTTAAAGTTTTTTTTTTTTGAAATACTGATTAAAAATATTTGGCTGTCCAAAAACTCTTGAAAATTTAATACAAGGTTCAATATAAGTTATAATTATCGTATCTAAAATAAATTGAAAATCGTTCAATATCCTTTTGTTTTTATAAGCCCATAAAGGCTAAATTTGTATGAAATATGTCAAAATCGCGATAATTTCCAAGTTATTTTACAGTAAAAAATTCATAAAATTTATTCTATTTATACTTAAATTCAAAATTTTAACACAAGGTTATGCATAAGTTACTCTTCAAATAACTATAAAAAAAATTTCTACCGGACTTTAAAAAAAACATTTTATGACCGTTTAAAATTTAAATTTTTACGAAATTCCATAAAATAATGATTTATTCTCAAACGATTTTAAATATTTTCTATTATTCAAAAAGTAAAAGTCGCAGAAACTCGAAATTTTTACTAGTTGTTAAGATATACACAGACTATAGTCTATAATACATAGTAGTTGGTCATCAATGGTAGTAAATACAAAACAATATACTCAATCTTATTACCTACAAGTACAATATTTATTGTAATTTTTGTGTAAACTTCATTCATTTGTTCACGATACTTGCAGGTTTTGGTCATGTCCTAGCTGGATACGGTTGTAGCCGCAATTTGTCGCATTGCCTCAAAATGTATTTCCTTTTTGAAAATTGATTATTTGATTTTTATGTATAATATTTTATATTTTCAATTTACATGAACTTTTATGGTATTAAATTATATTGTTGAATCATCAAAATAGATATGCCGGATAAGTAAATTAATATAGTATAAAGATAAAATGTTTGATAATTATTGTAGTTCCGGGAATTCGTATTTTACGCTGGCCATTTGCGACAACAGATAATAACAATAATGCGATTACGGATTACACACACTAATGTTCATTTACTACTCACACATCGATACACTCAAAATGTACATGTAATATGAATTGCCTAAATATTATACCTTAAAACATGCAGCGTTCCAGCCCCCTTAAGGCGGGTTCCCATGACGCGTGGCTCGCCGAGTTATACTACACGCGCCATGGGAACGCACTTGCTCGTCTAGGCACGATACAGTTCGGCGAGGCTTGAGACTTACCGGAACCTGTCGGTCAGTTGTGTTCGCGCTAAAGCAAGCGAGCCTATACTCTATAAAACATTGGATTTTTATTTTATTACATGTTGTGTGCATTTTGATTACACATTTGACATCGATATATATTTTTTTGATCTTTAAAATTTGAAATATTTGATTATAATAAAACTAAATTTATAAAAAGAAAAAAATGAAATAGTCCAATGATGAGGTTCTAGAGCAGACGTACCCAACCCGCGGGCCGAATTCGGCCTGCGAAAGTTTTCCAACCGGCCCGTGACCATATTATAAAAATTAGAAATTTGTATAGGTGTAGAAAAATCATTGTTTAAAAATGTTTTATTTTATTAAGCTTTTAAAAATTACAAAATATCTTATAATTTTTAATATGTATTAATATAAAAAAAAAATGTATTGGATTGTAGAATATTAATAGATATAAACTAGTGTAAAATTCGAGCTTATTTTTATCTAACCAATCTTTCAATATTCGGAGTGAAATGTGTAGCACCAATTCTTAGGAGGACGCTATACCACCCTTTTTTTTGTATCAAAAACATGACTATTTTGATTGAAAATAACTTACTACATGATAATTTTACAGCTAAACACCTGGGCACAAAGTTAAAGAAAATAACATTACCGAGGACACCTCGGAGCAATTTTTCAAAAAAGTTTTTTTTTTTTGAAGTTACAGTTAATTAAAATTGTTGAAATAATATATTACTTTAAACTGTTATTTGAGCGTTATAATTTAAATAATGAAGAAAATTCTTTCGAGGTGCCCTCTAAAATATCATTCTCTTTAATTTTGATTATTGTGTTTATGCCCTAAAATCATTCTAAATCGATTTATTTTTAATCTAAATAAGCATGTTTTTATGATGTGAAACGTTAAATTTTTTCCGTCTAGTGCTGCCCCGAGCGGAACTATGAATTCCAACGTTGGTTTGGGCGACAGCAGTCCCCCACTCTACAATAATTTAATATAGTCGTGGCGTGATTAGTCGTGAATATAATTAAAAAAAGCATCCAAGCACCGACGATCTTCGTATTATTTTCAATGATATTGACGAAAATAAACAATAATAACAATAATAATATAGATAATAAATATAAATGGTTATTATTATCATTCGTTTATAAATACAACATTTGGGAGCACATTTTTGTTTTTAAGAGGACGCTACACAGAAAGTGAAACATATACAATGACCGAGAGAACGCGCGATGTTTTCGTGCGGCGCAAGCATGCGATATGCGTCGTTGACACGCCCATTACTCGTAATCGGCAACTGCGGACCGGTCCGTCAAAGTTTATTAGGAAGCGTAGTTAATTCATAAACAACCATCGTTATAAATTCTTATCTATGATTCGTCATGTACAGTATAGGTTCGCGTCGTTATAAAATTCATCTGTGTAAATGCTGCCACAATATTATTAATATCGGAACGCACCCACGAACTAATTATCAATTAAAACAACTGTTTGCGTTATTTTAAATATATTATACGTATTATAACATATTATAACACACAATGGTTTACCTAATTTTTATTAATATTTTTAAAATTCCATATTTAGCCTGGCGACTGATCAGTGATTATTCGGGAGCGCAGCCTATTATTTTACGAACGTTCGTGTACTACGTATCGAGTGATTATCAAATTCGTATACAACCGCGGCCATCCGTAAATATTGAATACAAGGCGCATACTCATGAACTAATAATTGATTAAAACTAGTGTTTACCTAGATACGCACATTTATATGTTAACCATAGAAATTACTACCCATCAACGCTTGAATTATGTATATCACGTTATTACTTTTTTACGTTTTATAAGAATATTAAATTCAATAAATCTACCTATATCGGTGCTCTTTTTTTCCTTTTTTTTATGGAAAAAAAGGATACACATTGTTTTTTAACGAAACTATTAAATGCTTTTACGTTTTTTTTCACAAAAAATTGTTAACTTCACAGTTCACATAGGAAACAAGTATTCCAATAAAGTCATAATCCAAATAAACAAAATTTGAATGTACCTACCTACTCATCGCTCGACATACCTGTACAATGTTTTAAGTAAAAATATTACAAATCATACCACATATTTCGTACTTTTTTTTTCATAAACAATAAAATAAAAATGCACTAAATATTAGACTAATAATAGTGGTTAGTTAATTATTATATACTAATGTATTTAAACTATTTTCACTATTCGTATAATATCCAAATTTCGACAACGTTAAGATGAGAATATTTTTTATGTTTGTATGTGGGCTTTAACGTGTACGTCTATTAAATTGTATTTTATAAGCATCAAAAAAACTCAGTGGCGGCTCGTGCCTATGTGCGATGGTGCGATCGCACCCTCTACTAAAATTACAAAATATTTGAAATAATATAACATTTGATTTTATTTTTAATATTGTTATAGTAATTATTATTATTTTTATTATTTTATATCTATCATAAATAATAAATATATATGTGTGTATATAGTAATGAATATATTACATTGCGGCTGTCGATATTATGTGATGTGTGCTACGTTGTGAATCGCACATATAAAAACCGGTTTTTATAGAAGATACAACATATTATCGGCGGCGGCGGTAGCGGTCGTATAAGCTATGATGTGCGATGATTTCTGTCGTAAAATTCGGGCGGCGGAACGTGGACCGTTGCAATCATTAGGTGGTGTGTGTAGGTGTGCTTTATCCAAGAATAGAATCATACAAATAACCACACTAAGGCCCATTTCACACAGGACGGATTCGTCCGTGCGGATTTTAATCGTACGGATTTTATTTGGTAGTAAACAAATAAAATTAATTGTGGCTTTCACACGGGACGGTGGGCGAATTTTATCCGTACGATCGCCGTGATACAGCCGTGTCAACGACTGAAAATCACGGCGCCGTGCCGTCGCCGTCTTATCAGTGGCCTACGTGACTAGACACGCGTATTCATACTTCACGGTTTTTAGTCGTCTACCGTCTACATGGCAATGATGCGTTTTCGACTCATGTTGAAATTCAACTGAGTTAAAAAAGATAAAATATAACCAAATGTAGACGATTCACGGGGAAAAACCGTATTGTGTGAAAACAACGTCCGTGCGGAGAAAAATCGTACGAATAAAATCCGCACGGACAAAACCGTCCTGTGTGAAATGGGCCTAATGGGTAAACCTAAATACGATTATAATTTTATTTAGTCGATGTTGATCGTGCTGATTAAAACCAATGATGGGTATGATGTGCAATGAAATCCGTCGTACAATTCGGGCGGTGGAACGCGATCCGTTGCTATCACTAAAATAGGTCGTGTGTATGTGTTTTTCCACGAATCACACATATTATAAACACAGTATTTAGACCATACTTAAATATAATTGTATTTTATCGGCATTGACAGTGGCCGTAAAACTATGATATGCGACGATTTCTGTCGAACAATTCGGGCGGCGCGGCTGTAAGTAGTTGTGTAGTGGTTGTTACGATTGTATCAAATTAAAAACGGTGAATATTTTTATTTTAATCGTTTTATATAAGGTTTGGTATACAGGAATTATAAGTAGTATTTTAATATAATAAATAATATTTATTATTTATATTTTATAATGATATATATCATATTTTCAATATTTTATTTTAATTTATTATTCATATTATGAATTCGATTCAAGAAATTTTAAAATTAAAATTATCATCTTTAACTTTAGAAAAAAAAGTGGAAATTAAAAATTTGGGTAGACCTCTACCAAATTTATCCAACTTGATTAATATTTCTAAAAAAGGACAAAAAGAATATACTCGTCCTTTTAATATTGAGCTTTATCAAAAGTTTAAATAGCTCTGTGGGTGTGAAACTACAGTATCATTATTTTGTTTTCCTTGTGTATGTTTTAGAGGTGATTTATCTTGGAGTAAAACTGGTGTAAAAGATTTAATACATCTTTTAGTCAAATTAAATTAACATAAAAATTCGTTTAAACATCTACAAAATGAGGCAAACTTCAAAGTATTGGGAACTATGGACATCAGAAGTCGAATCGACAGTGGTTATAAATTAGGGATTAAACGTCATAATGAGCTAGTTTCTAAAAATTTAAATTTTTTTAATTAAAAATTTAAATTTAACAAATTTAAATTAGCATTAATATTTCGTTATGAAATTAAAGGAATTCCTGTAGAACGTTTTTGGGGATTTTTTAAACCTAAAGGACATGATGCAGACTCCTTAACCCGATCTATTCTAAATGAAATCGATCCTATAATAGAAAAAAATCCTCAAAAATTCATCGCACAAGCATATGACGGAGCTACTGTTATGAGTGGTCATCAATCTGTAGTTAACATACGAATAAAAGAAATATATCCGTACGCTTATTTTATTCATTGTTACGCTCATCAAATGAATTTAATTACGGCTCAAGCAACTTCCCATAATAAACAAGTAAAAGTATTTTTTTCAAATTTGTCTCAAATTCCAACATTTTTTTCGAATTCTCCACAGAGAGTAGCTATACTAGATGAAATAGGTGCTTGTTTACCAAAAACAGTTCAAACACGTTGGAATTTTAATATTAGAACAGTAAATATGGTTTATGAACATAGAGATACGTTGATTGAATGTATGGAGAAAATTATTGATGCATCCTCGCAATCTAGTTCTATTAATCAAACAACAGGACTTAAACTACTTCTAAAGGATACGAGTTTTATTTTTTGGCTTAATTGTTTTCATAAAATTATGCCACATGTTGATTGTTTGTATAATGCTGTTCAAGCAAGGAATACTGATCCAGTACAAGTTCAAGATTCTGTTAGAAAATTTAAAATAGAAATTCAAAAAATTCGCGATAATTTGACAACTCTTATAGAAATACCGAATATTGAAAGTTCTTTCAAAAGAAAACGAATAGAAGATTCTATGAACAATAAAAATTGGCTGCTTTAGAAGTATGTGACGTGTGACGTAATATCTATTCAAGCTCAGAGACGTTTTGATTTTACTAAACATTTAACAGCAGCTCAACTTTTCCAAAATGAAAAATATGTGATATATAATAATAATTGTCCATCAAAAGCTCTGAATATTACTGTCGAATGATAACTTTGAAAACCGAGTTAGAGGTAGTTTACTCACGTGATGATTTTTGAAATTTAAAAGGTGTAATTTCTACAATAAATTATATTATAAATAATAACATGGAAGACACATTTAAAGAAGTTTTTAAATTACTAAAAGTTTTGGTAGTCACACCAATGACATCTTCAGAAGCCGAAAGAAGTTTTTCAACATTGAGGAGAATTAAAACATGCTTAAGAAGTACAATATGTAAGGACAGACTTAATGCTTTGACTATGTTAAGTGTAGAGAGCCGTATAATAAATGAGGATATTGATTTCAACAAAAAAGTAATCGATAACTTTTGTGACATCAAGGAAAGGAGGCTTGATTTCCAGTATAAAATTTTAACCTAATGAAGAAAAAATTTTAATGTAACTTTTGTATTTATTTCATATATTATGATAAATGATAATAAATAACATATGCTTATGTAGATAATAAATAAATAACCTAATAATTTTAATTTAATATTCTGAGTAAATTAAAAAAAAAATTATCGCACCCCTTTGTCAAATCACCACGAGCCGCCACTGAAAAAACTATAAAAAAAACTTAATATTTTAACAATGTATATACACGAGAGTTTCAACGATATCCCAAAAAGCCCACATATAAACACAGATAATATTACTATCTTTATCTTGGCAAAGTTTGGTTTTTATACGATTACTGTAGCCCAAATGAGTGTGTTTTTCCCAAAACATGTTTTTAAACTTCAAAAATGGTTGTGTATTGTCCTCTTAAATGAAAAAAAAACTTATGATAGGCGCTACTAAGTCGCTTGTATATTTCTATGCACGCGTCGCGCTCAAAACCTACTGATTTAAGCTCCTATTAACTTTAATATGTGTACCAATGAACAAAGCACAACAAACGTTATAGAACACAACTTGATTTACATTTATATCCCAATTACGTTTTAATACATATTATGGAATAATAAATTCATTCAAATTAAATAGGTAGGAATACATGTGTATAACAAACGTGTTGAGTAATCTGTTTTGTTATAGGTGACATTTTTGTACGGTAGCTTGTTGTTCTTATTTGTATATGTAAACATGTACCTATTTTTTTATTTTATAATTTATAATAACAATAATTAGCCGTTAGGTGTATCTAGATACTTATTTTTTTTCGAAGTTATTATATGTATTATACATTATAAAACCCATGTCTAATTTTAGCGTTTGATAGCGTACGGACGCTCAGAAATTGAACCATTT
>NW_020272937.1:25241-86948 GCF_003268045.1 Sipha flava
AAATGGTTCAATTTCTGAGCGTCCGTACGCTATCAAACGCTAAAATTAGACATGGGTTTTATAATGTAGTTATTCACATGGAGCGTATCTTTTGCTGCGTTTTTTTACTATCTCGCAATACTACATACAAATTCATTCATAATTAATTTTATTTCATTCATAAAATCATACCAAAGAAGTACGTTTGCACTCTGCAGTGAATATTGTTGTATAGATACCTCAGTACCTACCTAACTACTTTTTTTCTGCAATGGCATTTAATGGGTGTACCTAATAACGTTTTCTGTTTGTTTTTTGTTTTTGCATTTTGTGTTTTTTATATAAAACGTAAGCAACACATGTCGCTTCAATATCATTAAATCGATAAATGTAAAAATAACAATTTTGAAAAAAAAAATTAACTTTCGAGTTTCGACTTCCTTCGACCATGTTGTAATTTGAACTGAACAATGACCGTATGGATTATGATTTTAAATATGTTTTTGCGCATTTTTGGTAAAGAAAAATGCGCTTAGAACGCAGGTACGCTCTTCTCGTGTGAATATTTACAGCGTTCGCGTTTCGATACACGGCATTTCAAAAACGCGTAAATGCAGCGCACGAAACACTACGTGTGTAACCAGCTTAATGGTCGCGACGTACTGCAATGGCCCATTGTGGCAGCGGTGAGTGGGTAGCGGTGGTGGTGTTGATGAGGCTCGTGGTGGCGACGGAGCGGTGTCGCGCCCATAAGCAGCGAGAACAACTCGCACGTTTCGCGAACTCTCGTTCGCCGATCGTTATTGCCCGTAGTGAGTCGCAGCCGTGAGGCTCCGACAGACCCGTGTCGTACTCCCGAGCCACTTGTAAAAACCGCCGACAGGGGCAGCACGTGATGGATCGCAATCGCGCGTACGTAATGACGGTATCGGAGAGATTTCGGTGATCGCCGGTGCAATAATCACATATTATCGATTCGTTCGGTCTTTTCTATTCGAAAAAAGAACATTCATCATACACCGTCTCAGACTTTGATTTTCAAAATCAACTGTCTTTAAGCACACTGGGTAAACATCGTAAGTTTGTAACTTCGTTTTAAAATAACTCTGTGATTAATCAATTAACCATGTTCGACACAAAATACGACGTATACTTGTTACTCGCGCGAGCGCGAGCGCGTTTTTACGTCACCGCCGCTACCCTATATTGTTGTCGTCCGCACAGCTGTTTATGTCTGGACCAATTGCTGCCGCTGGACCTTATCAGCGGCAGCTATCTATCTTTCGTCTGTGTACGCGACTTACACCGTTCTGTTTTGACGTCGTACATACAGTACCTACGTATTTTTTTCATTGTGTTTTCTCTTGTACTATTGCCTACGCTCAAAGCATATTTTTCTCGTTCGTGAGTGAACGAGTGCGATTCGGTTCGCCGCCGCCGTCAAGAGCTCCGTGATACCGCGCGCGTCTAGGCCGTTTGTCGCTGACTATTGCGTCGTGTTCGGACCGACTGTGAGCGTCGACGCGCCGTTCACCGTGCATGACCGACTGACCACACGATAGTGCGTAAGTACGTGTCCGGTCTGTTGCACCACAACGTATAATTTCACGTTTTGAGTGCCATCCGACTTACAACCGGATGTGCTTGGAGTCTGTTGTCTGCGTACATTGACTGCCAAGTTCTTCCCTGTTTTACCGTAGAACGCTTAAGTTGTCACTTATTGTTGGTATCCATGCTATATTGACTGTGAGCTTAGCACTTGGACGTGCAAGTTCGTAAACATTGTTTCACTCGGCACTAAGCAATCAACATCGTACATCGTCTTCAACTTTTCCCTCGCGTGGTACCATCATTGCCAATACTTTTGTCACGGTTTTTCTCAACTTCCAGGTCAAACAGGTTACGTTAGGTTTGGTACTCTTATCTTGTATATTATCTTGTACCATATTATTTGTTTTGTTCATTGGCAATCGATATTATCATTACTGTCATTTATTTATTATTACGATTATCTGTTGTAAACGCAATATAGGTATCTTATTTAATTTGTTTGTTCATACAATTCAGTGTTATTGTAATAATACATTCTTTACAATCTCGTTGTTTAAACTCACTCCCAAAAAGTTTCATGTGCAACTCAATCGCACAAATCAATTGTTAATTAGTATAGTTGAAATAAAGGCTGTAAAAAAAAATAAACAAGTAAAATATCAAGATTGCCTAGCTAAATTCATGTTATTTTATAATTAATAAAAAATAATTAATATATATACATATTATATTATAAAAATAATTAATAATTAAATTATCAATGTTATAATATGAAATGTAAAATTGTAATAAAATATTCCAAAATTTATGTGTCCGCCCCCGGGTGGACTCGAACCACCAACCTTTCGGTTAACAGCCGAACGCGCTAACCATTGCGCCACGGAGGCTCGATGTATTACAGAAGGTATAATTTCTCACTTAAAAACAGTCTTGAACAGATTTAAAATCAATATTATGTAAAACGTATACTGACCTACTGATACATAATATATTCTAATAATCAGAAATATTATTCAATTTATTTTTTAAACGACGCATTATTATTTTGTAATTACAGGCTCGTAGTGCTGATGGTGCTGCTACGGATTTATATAAATATAAGCCCTTACGTTTACTATTACACGGGGGGGGGGGGATCATATAAATGTTGTTAAGAGCAGTAGAGTAGCTCTTATTATAAATATAATACATAAACATCAGTAGTAGGATTGCAATGATCAGTGGCACAACCAAGATTGGTTTTTTTTTTTGGTGGGGGGGTTGTGAATTTGGAAAAGATAAGCATTTTCTACAGGTGTTTGGTGACGATAAGGAAGTAAGATTTAGTTAGGTGTATGAGTTAAATATTTAAATTACAAATTAAACTGTTTAACTTCTATGTTATATTGTGATATCACAAAAAAATTATTATACAATCGACCATCGAGAAATCGTCGTAGCAAGGTTATTAATGTTTTAAAGTTGAACGGAACGTTACAAAACGTTCTATATCTTCATGTTATTATTTTTATCAATTATAATACGAAAAATATTCATATTTCATATCAATCAGCCGTTTCATGTGTTCAAGATAAACCAATTTTTCCTACGTAAAATTTTGGGAGGGGGGTTTACAACCCCCAAACCCCTCCCCTAGTTGCGCCACTGGAAATGATCACCACGGTTGCATGCCAAATAATAATATGAAAATGTAAATAACAACAAGTAGTACAAGTTATCATCATTAATTATAAAAGACACATGAAAGGTAGTCATACTAAAAACAGAATCGCGAGACCAACCTTTCAAATATATGATGGGTAATCATATTAGAAACGTATGTATTTTTGCGAACCGAGGTATTCTTCTTCTTCTTCTTCTTCTTCTTGAGGTTTGTCAGATCGAGGTATTAAATATAAAATGTATAATATATAACATTAAATTACTTAAAACATATTTCGAACTATATCCTGATTAAGCGTATCACACAAGGATTAGATACACAGGGTGTAACAGGTCTATTTAACTGATTCAATACATTTTTTTCTATTTAATTTTCTTAAATTCTTTATTTTTATTTATTTTTAGTGATTTCTAGAGTTCTACGCTTTAATTTTTATAATTAATATTTTATTTTATTTTTTACAACTAAAAATAAATAACTTAAATTTTGTATAACATTTTTTTTCTTATAATCCAAGGTAGCTATTTTATATATAACCAGGGGCGGAACTAGGGGGTGGAAGACGGGGATTCATCCCCGGGCGAAAAATTTTAGAGGGTGTAATTTTTCTAATTATTTATTTTAACTTTGTTAAATACTGATATTAGGTTAAAACTCAACATGGTCTTTAGTGGGGCGTAATTTTAACATTTTCCCCGGGCGTAAAAATTCATAGTTCCACCTCTATATATAACTATCTAAAAACAATTTTAGCGTTTAAAACTTTTAATTTGGTTACGCCATTCATTTTTAAACAATTTTCAAAGTGTGTTAAAATTTAAATTTTTTTCTTGCTAATCAGTATTACTTCTGTTGTTGATTTAGAATTGTTTTTTTTCTAAGAAATAATAAATTTTTTATCATTAAAAGGTAGGTAGTCAATTCGGCTGTAGTTGATTTGCACCAAAATTGACCCAAAATACATTTGCGACGTGCTTTTAATATGATTCCTACACTGGTGTGCATGGTGGATAAAAATTTAAGTTTTAATGGGACACAAATATACAATTGTACAGTGTACATAATTACAATACTTTATTTATTAATAATTATTATTGAACATTGCATTAAATAAAAAGTAATGGCGTGTAACTAATCATTGTTAAAAAATATAAATATGTATAATAGTATGTTTACTAGTTACCATATGAATAACATCCCGTGAAATTAACCTTTTGGCAGGTACGCTACTGTATATTACACGAGTAGGCGCGTGTCGTACTTTATACGATAGTATGCTTTTCATATATATTTAATTAAAATAAAGGATAAATAAATAATTTTTAATAGAAATATTTTTTGGAAACATTTTACTCTAATTTATATATTATTTTATGAATTTATAAATATTTTTTTTTATAATTCTTTATGAATTATCGAAAATATATGAAACAAAATTTTCGTTACTAAGATCATTGTCACTATCAAAATCTTCAAAATTGTCTTCTACTTCTTCGTCTGATAATTTTTGTATCATACGCGCAATATTGTTCATAATAAGGTGAAAAAAGTAATACACGAAAATAAAGAAAAAGAAAAATATTTGTATGAAAAAAAAATAATACCACGACCAGGCGCGAGACGTATTTCGTGCACTTAGACGGAGCTGACTAAAAATTTCAATATATTTAATATACATCAATAATAATTTAAAAATACGTAAAATTAGATAATAATCATTATTGTTATAACATATTATTATTGTTTATAACATATACGTCATTATAGAATAGGAAAAATCCAAGTATTAATCGGGATACGTAGATAAAATTTATGTCAATAAATCTATAATTGTCGTACAAAATGAGCATACGCGCCTGCTGAAAGGTTAAATAATAGTGTTTTGATATGAAAACTATGTACAACATTTCTAATTGGCTATAATATGTTAATATTATTATGTAAACTCTGATTGATGATTCGGTACTTAATATGAGTCAAAGTATAATTCTTTATTCAGGATTTAAAACTATTATTAGTAGTGGCTTTTCTGATAATGTCCAGAGTAAAGGAAAACTGTTTATGAAAAGTCACCATGTTATAAACATTAAAGAAATATTATTTGGAAACAAAAGTCAAATTAATGACCATGTCATACGGTAAGCTTCTGTTACGTTGCATCCATATCTAATGAAACTCGTAATAAATTTAACTTAGTCTTAATAATTTATTGCAATATTTCATTAATATTATTCAGTTTAAATAATTGTATTCAAAATAATTAAAAAACTTGAGAAATTAGATTGAATAGTCTAATATTCTTGAATTATATAATAGGTTGATGGGTCCGACAGAGATATTGTAGAAGCTTTATGTTAACGTCTAGCAGGTATTGGAGGAAAATGTAAGTATATGCATTAACACATTATATAAATATAAAGAGTGGTCATTCTAAAATCATTGATCGTTACGAATGGAATGAACCTAAAATTTCAAAGGCAGGAAAAGAAAAATATTGCATGGGTAAAAGAAAAGAACTATTTTCATCTAAGCTTGTTCAGTTGACACCATGCACCCATACAAATACAATTCCTGATTTCATAATACCATCTTTATTTAAAATTGTCTATGATGAAGAAAAAAAAAAATAGATAATGAAAAAATTGTATCTGAAGTCTTAAATAATTTAATAGAAAACACTTAAGAATCATTAAGATTAGAACAGTCTACTTTTCTCACAAATAAGATTTTAATAAATCAAAAACAAGAAAAAAATATTATTAAACCTAATTTTATAAATAAAATAACTGAAACTTTTTATGAAAACAATGTTAAATTATCTGAAAATAAGATAATGAACATTTTTATAAATACAGTACAACAGTCCAATGTTGCATGGTTTGATGAAAGGTCAATTAGATTGTCAGCTAGCAAAGAACATTTGGTAAAAATCAGATTAAGAAATTTTGAAAAATTAGCTATATCTTTATAAATAAGAAGCCAATGTTTGGCAAAGGTCTAAAAAATGTTGCCTATGGAAATGAAAATGAAAAAATTGCGCTAAAAAAATATATAGAAATGTATGAGATTGAAGTTTATGAATGTGGTTTAGTTATAAATCATTTAAATCCTTGGTTGTGTGGAAGTCCGAATGGATTTGTAATGTAGGATGGAATACTTATAAAAGTTTTCGAAATAAAATGTCGCATTTTTTGCCATAATCAATCAATTATTACTGATTCAAGAAAATGTAATTTAAATTATTTAATTATAGATAGTAATGGAGTTATTATGTTTAAAAAAACCACATTGATTATACTCAATGCCAAGTTTTTATGAACTGCTATGGCTTGCAATACTTTGATGTTTTTATTTATTCAAGCCAGTATAAATGTATTTTAATTAATATAAACAGAAATGATATTTTTTTAAAGAATTGTATTTATAAAATGAATAATTTTTATTTTGAATATTAAAACAATTAACAATTCATTTTGGATTATATGGTTTTATATGTTAGTACAATAAACAATTAACTTTTCAATATACATGTATATACCATATTATAATGTAATTTTTGGTATTGTTTTAATATCATTAAAATTCTTTAAATGTATAATTATGTTTAAATTTAAAGGTTTATATTGATATATTATTTACATACTGTTGCGTGCCAACTGTTTGATCGTTGATTTCAGTAATTGTAATCTAGTCAACTTGGATGTAGGTATAAAGTAAAAATGCCAGTTGTGATAAAATAATTTATTAAAACTGTTAAAATTATTCTAAGTACAATGGTTTAAATTAGCTGTAAATATTCTAAATCCTGAGCATTAAACTTTATAAAAATAATTCAAAATATTTCCAAGTCCAGACCATGACATACACTAGCGTGAAGGTGCTAAGTGCCGCATAGCCAAAACTCATCTGATTTGCCCTTGTTTTCGGGTCCCTTTTATATCCGATATATGCAAGTGTGTGTGTGTGTGTGTGTGTATATGAAAATGATAATAAAAATATGATAACTCTTGTAAATTCTGCGTTTGTGAATTATCTCTTGACTAACCCATATTTAATAACACAAAGATCCAGGATGTGGTCACTACTATTTTATTGTCATTTCTTATTGTAATTTCCTGTCTAAATAACCATGTGAATATAATAATCTAACTTATCCATGGTTGTGGTTTTTGATATTCTTGGGAACCTCCTTATAATGTAATTTTTATTATGTGATTACACAGGACGCGACAATACACATGATAAATATACCTAAATATTAAGATGAATACAAAATCATATTTTTCATTTAATTAAAGGTGGCTGTTAATTTGTCATTACACATCACACAAATATTATATTATCAATATTTTCCAAAAGTTCAATGGGAATTTTTTGAAGGATGTTATAAATTTTTATTCTCTGAATAGATTTTCCAACGTGTATTCGAACACCAGCAATATTATATGATGTTATAATTTCGTCTTCAGTAAAAACTCCATTGTGCATAAAGAGGGGCATAACTAAAATCGAGTTTTTTCATTTACACTAGTTTTTATCCAAGGAAATCCCTTGTCAGCTATAACTTGATCCCCAGGTTCTAATAAGTTTAATAAACCACTATTATTAGTGATAAAGCTATCACTAGCTCTACCACCATAAGCTTTTTAAACAAAAGTGATCATACCACATACCACTTTTCCAACTAAAAATTTACAAGTAAAAGCAGATTTATAATGAAAGTACATAAATGCTCTTTGATCAACATGTGGTGGTTGTTCAGTTTTGACTTCTGTATAGTCAATAATAACGCTACAGTTTGGATAATGTTGTTTAAAAGATTGTGGTAAAGTGAAAACAAAAGATTTCTTACTAGGCCAAAACACAAATTTTTGTAGTAATCGAAAGCATTTTTAAAATATTTTTAAAAATTCTTGAACATGTGGACCGGTGTAGATTAAAGAATATTGAAATTGATGTAAAACTAATTCCTAGTTTTAACTTCACTAATGATAACAAAATCTATCTTCTTTAGTTTTTTTTAGAATAATTTTGATCATCAATGTATGTAAGAAAAACGTTGAAAGTTTCAAAGTTAACACTACATAATGATATTAAATGATTTTCATTTTTTATAGACTTAAAACCAATAAAATATTCTAAGATATCATATTTTACACTACTTTCAAATTTATCAACCATTTTAGGCTTAAAATAAATTGAATCTAAGCCGACAATATTTGCTTGTGTGTTAACATTATTATTGGAAAAGAAACAGGAGAATTCAAAATTGTTATTTATTAAATTCAAAGAAGTTTGAGTAGATTTATCCTCAGTGAATTTTACAACATTAGGACAGTCAAGTTCATTTGATGCAGTTAAATTATTAGGTATTATTGAATTTGTGAATTTGTAGGTATAATAATTATAATATATAATTATATAATTATTATATTACAAGATTTTATTTTTTGTAAACGACTGAAACGATTGACACTTTCGTGTGCTGAAAGTTTCAGTTTGTATTTTTTTTTTTTTATTAAGGCCTTGAGAAGGCTTTATTAAGGCAGTTTGTATATTTTAGGAAATATTGTTGGATAGAATAATGGACTACTTGGGTGTTTGGATGGTGTACCACCATATATTCACTACATATTCTTGAGCTTTGATACGGTTTCCATGGTTGATTGTTAGAGCTAAAATTTAACAGATAATTACTACAAATAATGATTATAATTAAATACCGTTTTAGTTAAAACTAAGCACATATTACACGAGTCAAAGTTATTTTTCATTCAATATTCAAGTAGAAAAACTTTATAAATTATTCCAATTATAAATATTATTTTTTTTATATTTGGTAACCATAATATAAAAATACATAAATATATTATCATAATTACATGAAATAGCTGACAATTAATATAAATACCAGCTATTAGAGCAATAGTAGAAAAGGGTGAACATAAGTTTATAATATAGGTCTACAAAGGGATTTGATATAAAATAGGTGGTTACCTATTAGTTTTAGATACCTACATACCTTTTTCGCTTCATTACTTGAATCCATTTATTTTTCTGTAGAATGTCATGTGGTTTACTAAGAAAACGAAAAAACTAACGTTTTTCGTGTTTTTTCATGTATTTGTACAACCAACAATACAACAGATCTGATTACTCATATTAATATTATAATAGGTACCTACCTAATAAAAATTATATCTTGGTTAGAAAACAAAAACGGCCAATAGTTTGACGGCAGAGATAGAGTAAATAAACTTGTTGTACCTACGTATTATATTAATTATTATATTATTATACTATTTTATTATTATATATTATTAATTTACGTATAATTATATTAATTATACGTAAATTAATCTCATAAAGTCATCAACAAGACATTTTTGATTAATTTACTGTTATCCATTAATAATTGTATACCATCAAAAGTTCGAATGTTGTCCGTTAGGGTGAGCATACTGCGCACATGCACGTCGCTTATACAACATGTGTTATTTACACCAAAATGTTTGAAATGTGATTGTAATTTGCCCCAAAATAATGATATGTAATTTGGACTACCCTCAGGTAATAAGAAATAGGAATTATAATTTGCACCAAAATTATAATCTATTATTTTTTCGATAGTATCTCGATAGAACCAAAGTACAAGTTTCTATACATCGAGATATAAAAAGCTAATAACACAGAATTTTAGGTTTTATAATATTTTCATCGATCATTATGAATAATTTTCGTTTGTCTTTCTCCAATTTTGACTTCTTAACCTCAAGTGTACAAATAGACATTTTTAAAAAATATAAAAATATAAAAATTGTACAGCGAATTTTTTTCAAAAAATGAAGAGTTAAAGCAGATAATATATTTGTAAATAATTTACAAGTTTATTAAAAAAAATATTGTATGAATTACATATCTTCAAACAAATATTTAGCTACTGTAAAAATTACTTTTATAAATTGAATGTTATAATTAATTTATAACAGATTTTAGTTCATAAAATAAATATTTAAGTTTCACCATTCATACAAAGCTGAATATTATGACACTGGAGGAAAAAAAGAAATAGATTTGGCTCTAAAACTCCAAAAATACTGGTGTAAAGATAATCAAGTAGCTATAAAAAATTTGATATAACTAAAATATGTAATTAATTAATTAAATTATGATTATTTTACATTAAATATAGTTTGTATGACCGCAAGATTGGCACAGTGGCATCATTTCAGTTTTCAACTGAGGGGAGAAAATGTTTTGACCGGCTCATAATATATTAAAGGCATATATATCAATTTTAAATCATTGATTTAGAAGTCGACTAGTCATCACTTAGGTGTACGAAATACAAATAACAAAATATAATAAATATATTCTAAAACCATTGATTTGCAAATTTGAAGCTAACTTTCTTTAAATATTCAATTCTCGTAATCTTCTCATTAATGTACTCAGTCATACAATTTTCCGATTATTTGTTATTTTTTTTCTGTTTGCTAATATCTAGTAATCTATATAATATCTATTATATTTCTATACTCTATCTTATCGATATAATAATTTTGTCTATATGTCATACATATAGCTCTTAAAATTTTGTTTTTGTTCTCAATGCAGTAGCTCGCCTAACCTGTACACAAGTGGGAACCATATCTAATAAAATACCTTTTTCAAACAGGAACTAATTCGGTTACTCCCAATCCGTTACCAGTATGTTTATATAATATTATACCATATACTTGCTATGGCACCGCTAATCGCTAATTTAGGTTCTAATAACATGTTAAAAAATACTATACATGCGATCATTCTCTACTCTTAGGCGTTTTAAGGCTTAAGGTTTCATGGCTTCGTTTAAATATGGAAAAGGAACGCTTTGTTCAATATTCACAAAAATATACACATAAATGTTAATAATATTATTTCTATATTTGGAAAAATAAAACAAAGAAGATTACATTTTGTTATTTAATTTTAAAAATTAACAATTTCATATATTCATAACATTCTAATTTGAATTAATAAATTACTTTTATTATTTTGTAATCGTGTATTATCTTTTTTTTTACTTTTGAAAAAATGACCCCCCCATTTGAGTTCTAGATCCGCGCCTGCATATAGGTAACCTAAAAAGCAATTCACTCCGCTCTCAAAAAAATTTCTACTTAAATTTTTATCTTGTAAGTTATTACAAATGCCATCTTACATATCTATTTTATAATTTATATATTTTTTTGTTAATTTAATCTTGAAAAAGATTAAAGATTATTATTAATATTATAAATTAAAGATTATTATTAAATACAAAATACATACCTATTAAAAATGTAATTTATATCACACTTTAAATTAAAGTTGAAATAATATGTTTATTCACACAACAGTCGCCCACCTAATTTTGAAGATCATATTCACCAATAGTGTAATTTTGTTAGGCTTACTTCAGTGAAATGTATATAGAGCTCATCCCAATCCAGTCTACTTTAGTTAATGTATACCAGATTAAAAGAATAATTATAGGTAGGTACTACCAACTTATTATTCAATAAAATATAATAACTTCTTTAATATTTTTAAGAATTTTCTAATTTATCTGTAATTGTTTTCAATAATTTCGTAATACATACCTAATATGATATTATCTTCTCAAAATATTTTAGAAAAATAAACATTTTTCGACAAAAAAAGTTAAACGGCAGCAGCCAGTTATCGGTCTATCGGACTACTTTTAAAATCAGACAGGAGCAAATGACCACCTTGCCACTCCCCAAATGACGCCACTGGATATACGTAGACAAAAATTCTGCCCCTCCTAATTGCTGGATACAATATAAAAAAATTATTCATCAACAATAGCACAGACATTAAAAATTTTTCAGTAACTATTAGTCCTGATGATAAAATTGATGATGATATAAATAATTAAGAATTAAGGGGGCTTCAGCATAGCACGTTTTAAAGAGTAATATTTTGGCAATTTATATCACATGTACATTTGAACTGTGTCATTGTGTGAGTAGTAAATAAACATTATAGTCTATTCCAAATAAGCCTGGAAAAATGTACGACGAAAACGCGTTTGGTTTCGCGCAGGTATGTCACGTGATCTGCCGGTGGCGAGCAATGTTGTCGACGATTCGGATGTATACAGCCTAACTGTATTTTCTAAACCATCTCCACTTCGCTTGCCTATGACCTGTTGACAACACTAATTTAACACTCACGACGGCGAACTCCGTCCGCCGACCGATCACGTCGTATGCCGAATCCTTAGCCAATCACAGCGGACCTGCATGCGCGATTTTTTCCAGGCTTATTTAGAATAGACTAGGGATTTTCAAACTTTTATAAACACTCACAGATATACACTGTACCCCTTTTTACCAATAAACGTTTTATTTACCCCTTCTTAGTTAGTAAACTAAAATATACATAAAAAATTTAAAGATACACACATAATGCAAAATAAAAAGACCACTACAATGATTATTTTTACTGATTATATGTATAAATAATACGGCATATGATGGAGGGGGCATGGCCCATTCCCCTGATATCTACGGTACTGCATAGTTTAGTAAAAGATGCTGTAACCGACAGTATATACTTTTATAATTATAACTAACAAAAACATCTATTTCATTTTATTAATTATGACACTTGGATGTTTACCACCTTAATTAAATAATAAATTGATAAAATTAAAAGAATAATAATAATGAAATATAAATAAGTATTTTTGTAAAACGAGAATAGTCATATAAAAAGTCTATAGCATTGTTGAACGAAGGACAAATCAAACAAATGTTGGACAGTCCTGTCCAATGTAGTACGATTGGCAACCGTAGCATAGCTTAATGTCGTGCCAATATAATTTTAATATATTCGACTGTGTACGTGGTATAACAGCAGACACGTTTAATCAATTATAAATTAAACGGTTAGTTACAGTATCGTTTTAAGCCTAAAATTCACAAACGTTAACTTGAATTTTGGAGTTTTTTCCACTATTTAAATTTAAAAATGTATTGGCCAGACTCCTACGTTTTAAAAAATGTCGATTACCCCCAAGGGGTACACGTACCATAGTTTGAGAACCACTGAAATATACTATAGTGTGTGTAATACATTATCGCAGCCACTGCCTACAGTGGTCGACAGTTTTATGGATTCTCGGAACTACGATAATAATATATTTTAAAATGTTATACAAATGTCGTTATCTACGTACGTATGCGTGGGTTATCTTAAAGTCCTATACCATTGATTAAATATACTATAACATAATAAATACTATAATTTATTATATTTGTCATCAATTAAAATGAAATCAGAATGACGGTATAAGGTTTTTACTAGACATAACTAGGCTTAGGGACTTAAAGCTCTAAAAAATACACAAATATGCATAATAATATACATTTATATGCATTAAAAAAAAAAATTTCAACATAGTACACAAAATTAAACGTGTCCATCGGATGTAAATGAATCTTTAAATTCCGAAACAAAACTTTGTAGTCAGCTACTCGTAGACTGTTGTACTTTCGGCATTACACAACGTTACAAAATATACGCGTACGACGTTTTACGTATGATTCGACGTTGTGTGGTTGTGAGACGCAAAAACAACGCCGGATAATAATCGACTAAATTGAAACTAAACACTAAACAAATAATCTATTATTCTATATTGACTATTATCTTTATCAACATCCGGTTAATATCCAGCGGGTTATACGGCTGATACGAGTTTATAGTATTATATATATTTACACAAAAATTATAAAGAGATATGGGAGATAGTTCGAAGATATATATTATATATATACATATTACTGAAAGTATTGTTCTCTTAGTATATATATATATTTTTTTTTTTGAAATATGTATATATAGTACCATAGTATATGTACTTATCTATAGTTTTTAATTTTAAATTTTAAAAATTTGTCAAAATATGCAAAGAGTAAGCATAAAAATTTTAAAATATGCACTCTTCTGCAAAATCTATCAAATATGCAAAAATATGCACATTCAAATTTTAGATCTGATATCATGGCACCGAGAAACAAATTTATTTCGCACTCTGCTGTATTTAACAATAATTAAAAAAAGTATGCAAATGCTAGAAGTCTCTAAGCCTAGACATAACATTAACATAGATATGCATGAGTATAAGCATTCTTTGGCAAACATTTTAAAACTGCATTTTAGAGTTAACAATAATCAATTTAATATTTTATGTGTACAGATCCCCATCATGTGATAAAAATGAATTTTTGATGCACCGAGTGCAATAAGTAATAACGTAAATTTGACCAAAACTGGATTAATTGATGTAGTATTTTATACTCGGTAATCGAAATGTTGTATTGACGTCTGACGGCACTGCTGTTTTTTCTAATGTAGGTACAATTAGGAACTATTTTTCTCCAAGAATCCACGATAAGTGCAATAAATTATTCATAATCCCTTGAATTTTTTTTTTTTTAGATTTCAGGTAAATAGTATGTAATATGTAAACGCGGTGAACTAAATCCATTGCGATAATGATCTCATTCTCATCTCTCATAACTTAAAAATAACGATAGTATCCGATAATATTTTAAATACGGACATTTAGTGGAAGTCTATTTAGTCGAGTTTACATACATATTGTTATATACACAGTGGTCGAAATGGCTTAAGATAAGTGGATGCCTTACAATTCAGATTTCCTGATATCATCATAACATTCTTCACACCTTGTGTATCTATATTTTTTTTTTTTATAGTTCACATAAGGCCGCACCTACATTAGATCCGTATTTCTTCCGATCCGATCCATCGTCGTCCGATTGTCGGAGAAGAGTTTGTTGAAGACGATTGTCGTGAGAAAAAACAAACACCTATATTGTAATGTAAGTGCCTACACTAGTAACGGAATTTCCGATCCGACGACTCCTGGCGACTCCCGATCCGACGTCCGATTTTTCCACTCCGACGCGTATTTAATCTGACAATAATGACTGTAATAGCTTCCTATACAAACTGCAGTTAAATGGATCTCGACGGACGTCGAAGGACTTCGACGGAACTAATGTAGGCACTCACGTCGGACGTCGTCGGATTCCGATAGTCGGACGACGACGAATCGGATCGGATCGGGAGAAATACGGATCCAATGTAGGTGCGGCCTAAAGGTACGGTTTCTAAGGTACGACCTGTCGCTGCGACAAGTCGTCAACATCTGTTTATACGAAAATATTATTCATTGGTTTGCAAGACACGACAAGTCGTAGCGACCTAACTTTGAGTCGTCGCGACCAATGACACTACTGCTCCGAAAGGAGTAACTGCTCCGAGAGTAGTACCTTGCGACATGTCACCGCGACGCATCACAACAATCGCAATAGGTGAGTTGATTCTCGAGACTTTTCTCATGTATTAGTTAATTCCCGGGTTATTAAGAGGTAGGTACGAGTTTATTCCCAGGTCATTAAAAGGTACGTACGAGTTGATTCCCAGGTCATTATATATTTTATTCAATATTTAGTAAAATATTCAGCCTATTAGCATAACCCAAGAAACACCACGAGGAGGTTGGCTGACAAGTTTCTCAAAAATGTTGTTTTTTTTAGTTTTTGCATATTTTGAAAATCATTTGATTTTTATTTATTAATTATTTATTGAATTATATTATATTTCTTATTATTAAAAACATTTAGTAGTAATTAGGTAAAAAATTATTATTAAAAATATTTAGTAGTAACTAGTTAAAAAAATATAAAAAAAATTAGTAATTTGGTAAAAATGTGTAACACATTATTTTTATAAATTGGTATCTGGTAATGAGATTACCAGTATACCGTGACATCTCTTCTCTTAAAAAAATTTGTTTTTTAGATTCCTTAGTTCCATTACTCCTGCATTTAATATACGTTTCTGATTGTACTTCTAACAACTCATTTATAAATACAAAAATATTTGGGTGTCCACTATAGAAACAACTGTTGAGCTTAGAATGAAAACTCTCACAATTATTCAAAGTTCTATTTAAAGTAGTTGAGAATTGAGTCCATATACTTGGTGGAAAACTAGCTTCTGGAGAAATATAATTATCAAATTCGTAGTCCATAAACTCTTCAATTCTTTCGTCACCTGTTGGTCGAATTGCTATCAACTCGTCTGTAGAGCAATCGATAACTTCTATTGGCCAAAAGGTAGACCAAAAATAATTTCAAAAAATTACCGGTCTCGTTTTTTGAACTAGTGTCTTTGTAAATTGCCGAGAGACCTAGATTCTGAATTTTCCGCCACCAACTTTGGGCTAGATGAAATCTGCACCATCGTATTTGTGATGTTGGCTACACGCTCTCTACTTCCATATGAATCGCAATCTCAAAATCTATAAATACTTGAACAGGTGCGAGTGTCGTAACGTACAAACTACAGTGATCAACCAAATATTTGAACGCTAGCTCGTAAGTGACCTTTTGTTTGTCGAGTAGCAAGAAAAATACAAGTGGTATATATACGTCATCTTTAAATCCATGAATGGTAAAAAGTTGAGGTACTTAGGGCAGACATTAAAAGTCCCATCCATATAAATGTCTGTGACGTCATATAAAACACTAGCCAATAAGCTACAAAAAATAGTTTGTTATAATATTTCTATAATTTTGTATGGGTTTTATCTTTTTTGTATTAATTTGTATTTATACAATATACATATTATATATTTTATGATCAGCTATAATATTGTCGGTATTTTAATTTTTAATTATTGTTTATACTTGTATTTATTGTTTTATTGTTTTATTGGCTATTATATTATATTTACTAAATCATTTTGTGTAATAAATTAGATTTATAACTCTCAATGTAACGAAGTAAAATATTCAAATGTAATACCGTAAACTATGTGTTTAACTTAAGAATCTATTCGATTATCTTGTGTGTGACTGACGTCAACCAAATTTAAGAAATAGCGGCTAACTTAAATTATGAATAATATTTTGGTAACCAATAAGACAATTATTGTCAGTTATATTGGTCTTATAAAAATGTAATAAACTGTGTTTTTATCTGTGTTTTCTTAATATAAATCTTTCAAATGATTATTTGTTTTTAAATCAATAAGTTCAAGTTGAACAGTTTCTTAAACAAAATTTTTATCAGACAGAAATGGATTTTCAATCATCAGAAATTAAATTATATGTGATTTTCAATCTTGAAAACGGTTTTCAAATTCTATTGATAGTTTTTAAGTTCAACTTGAACTTATTAATTTAAAAACAAATAATCATTTGAAAGATTTATATTAAGAAATCACAGATAAAAACAGATTTATTACATTTTTATAAGACCCTTACTGATGATTTTTCAAAAATATAAGAATTATCAATGTATATATTTAAATTATTTGTTTTTACTTATATTGGCGACTTTTACAATTTTTTTAAGATTATAAGGTAAACAATGTTGTCATTTTTTTAAAGTATCTTTTATTTGAGGCTGGTGTCAGTCGTTTAGTTGAAAAAGAAGAGCGGCTCCCTCCAGAACGTTGTTGCCCAGTGCCGGCGCTAGAATTTTCGAGGCCCTGGATGAAATACATTTCATGAGGGCGCGAGGCACTAGTGTATAGAAAATACTTAATAAATAATCTCAAATTTCTCATGATACTTGAAAATAAATTCTCCCTCCCATAAAAAAAAAAAAAACATGAATTTTTAGTTTATGTAATTTATAATAACGAATTTAATTTTTATGAAAAGTACTAATACTGGTATCATATAATTCTTTTCAAAATTCAATCATTTTACTTAAAGTTATATTATGTTATAATAATAAGTTTTATATTTTAATTAAATATAATATTACAATTATTATAACATATGATGTACATGTTTAATATTATTATTACTTAAATTTAATTTTTCTACTTTTTTTTTGCTGCGAAGTTTTCAAAGAATTTTAACTGAACCATAGTTGTGTTTATTAATTTTACTACATTATAATTTTGTAATTACCTGATATTTGTGACAGCAGATTACAGATCGCGCTGTAGAGAGAAAATCCGTAGAATCCGTATAAAATTGTCTGGTGGACGGTGTACGGTGCTGTGTTGCAGGTAATTCAGCAATAATTGAGTAATGAATATATTGTGAAAACAGTATTACTTATTCTTATAAACGTCAAACGGGTTTACGAGTAAAATGTTATAAATATAATTGAAAAATATCGGTGATTATCTTACACACAAAAATGATTACGAATACTTCGAAATGAGATTTCCGACAGTAATTTGCTATTTACTGTACTGTGTAGACAAAAATATACTTTATTTGTTTCTTACTAAGTTTTTATCTATACATTATTCTCGGTTATTCGACCGCATGCCACCCTATTAATAATGAAAATATATAAAAGAGTAATAATATTAATTTCCATAAAGCTATATAAATAGATAATAATAACAACAAGGCTGCGCTAATTGATATTTTATGAACCAAATGTGGTTTATAAATTTAATATTAGATACTTGGTACTTGCGCTATTTTAATATGAAACGAAAAATACAAAACGAATCAGAAGCCTAGCAGTATCATAAATAGGGTCCGGATTTTTATGCATTTAAATATTTGTAATAAGTGTATGCAGTTCGACGGGAGTAAAAAATGTGAACGATTTGTATAGCAGAGAACCTATAGAAAAAAGTTTATTTTGCATATAAATTCATATTTTATGGCTGAGAGCATATTTGAAGAATTTGACATAATAAAGCATATTTTGGTACATAATAGCAATTTTATTTATATTTCACTATAGAAACTAGATTTATAAGTTCATGGTATTGTGGGGAAATATTTTATTTCCTGTTTGTTATATTTTTGTTTAATTTGTATTAAAACTATATCTTGCTTATCAAAACAGAGTCATCGACAACAATGAAGACTAGTTATATTTAAATTTCCTTCAAACTATTATATTTTTAGCATGATTATTATTATTACTATCGTGATTTTTAGTCTTGTATTGGATAAACACGCTGCCTCGTGTTGTTGTACATTTAGTTGGTATTTAATCGCCATGCAGTAGTCGCCAGTTGGTAATCGCCTATAAATATAATTTCGTAATCCGCATTCCGTATACAAACGAATTTCTTTAATAATTTTTCGTACACTCATAAATTTTAAAATTCCGAAAAGTCGTAGTAATATTCAAACTTTAATAAATCAATGGATTGCATTGTATAATAAAACAGACCACACAATTTTTACTATGGACGGTTCTATAGTGTTTTGTCAATTGTGTGACAAAAAAATCGTTTGCACAAAAAAATTTCAAATACAACAACACGTTGATACCGCTTTGCATAAAAGTGCTTTAAACCGTAAAGCAAATGATAACAAAAAACAATTATTTGTATTGGACGCAAAACCTAAATCTGGTAACATTTTTAATGAGGATCTTTGTTCAGCTTTGATAGTCGCTAATATACCATGAAATAAACTTCAAATTCCAGAATTCAAGAATTTTTTGGAGAAGTACACAGGTAAGCATATTCCCGATGAAAGTACACTTAGAAAAAATTATCTTGGTCCATGTTACAATAATGTTATAATTGCAATCCGAGAAATTATTGGAAATTCAGATATTTGGATTTCTGTTGACGAAACAACTGATACAAACGGCCGCTATATGGCAAATTTATTAGTTGGCGTTTTAGAATGTGATACACCAAATCAACCCTATCTATTAGCATGTAAAGAACTATATTATTAACGATAGTTTGAAAATATTATGGCCCGCTGAAGGAAATGATGAAAACCTAAGATTGTTTTTATCAGATGCAGCGTTTATATATTATAATATCATATATGGTTAAAACTGGAGATGTATTAAAATTGTTTTACCCAAATATCATCCATGTAACATGCGTAGCACATATGTTAAACAGAGTAGCAGAAAAGGTTAGAGAGTTATTCCCCAATGTAAATAAATTAAATATCAATGTAAAGAAATCTTTTTTAAAGTCACCTTCTCGTATTCAACTATATAAAGAAATGCTACCTAGTTTACCATTGCCCCCAGAATCAGTTATTACAAGATGGAGGACATAGATTGAGGCAGTTATATTTAATACAAATAACTATGAAAGTATTAAAGGTATAATAGAAAAACTAGATAATGATTCTTCAGTAAGTGTAAATAATTGTAAAAAAAATGTTCAATTTGCATACAGTGAAAAATGATTTAACATTTATAAAAATTAACTTTTCTGGAATTATTCGGGCAATCACAAACTTAGAAGATACTAAATTAACTTTACTACAATCGTTAGAGATTACGAAAAATATAATTTCCGAACTATCAAATATACAAGGTGACAAAGGTTCTATTATAAAAAATTAAATATCTCAGTTGTATCAAAAAAATAAAGGATTTCAAGTACTAGAACAAATCGGACTAATTATATCAGGAAACAATGAAATACAGATCCCAGAAAATTTCAATCCTTACTCTGTGGCCAATATGAAATATGCACCGTAGACGTCAGTAAATGTGGAAAATTCCTTCAGTCTATATAAACATATATTAAGTGATAGAAGAATAAATATGACACCTGAAAATATGGAAGAATAATATATTACTGTTAACTCTTTTTATAAAAAGTAAATATCGATTCATATCTATTAATCAAAATAATTTTATTTGTTTAAATTGTTTTTTTTTATAAATCGTCTTCATTGTATATATTTTTTTTCATAAATATTTACCAAAGATATATATATATATTTTATGGTGTAAAAGAATTAAATACATTTTTTATTATTATTATTTTTAACTAAAAAGCACTTTATTAATTTAATGTAATTTTTTAACATTTTTTGTTCTATAATTAATGTTGTAAGTTGATGTCGTAGTGTCGGTAATAAAAAAATTAAGTTTGTTTAATTAAGTTGTATTAATATATAAGGGAAAATTAAAAAAATATATAAATACATATATTTTGGATAAGAGCATATTTTTGCATATTTTAAAAAAAATAAGAACATATCAAGTGCATATTTAAAGGTTTTTTTGATGCATAAATGCATACTATTTTAAGATTTTTGAGTACATACAAATCCAGACCCCAATCATTAATATACTTATTTCTGTACTGAAATATTATTATGAATAAATACTGAAAAAATACCCAGATGGCTAAACACAATATGTTCTGATATTATATTATAATTATAAACATATTAATATTTACTTTTAGCACAAATTAATATTAATATTATTACGTCAGATCGACTTATTATATAATCTATATAAACCTTGTAAACTCAATTTTGTCACGTTCCATGGTTTTAAATTCAATAGTTATAATCACCCGTATGTGTATATTCTGTAATATATACGTAAAATAATAGTATTATATTATTTTAATTAATAATGCATTCACTTTAAATTCGTTGATTACGTATTATATTCAACAAGCAAAAAAGTCTACGAAAATTAGAGAATATATTATATTTCAAGTATATTTTATTGAGGCATTACATTCAAAATAAATTTACCTTTAGTATAAATTACTCAATTTATAAATTAAATTTGATAAAAATAAATTGAAATATCAATATATTTATAATTATAGTTTTCCACATCGTTAAATAAAAGTTGTAAAGTTTTCTTTTTAAGTTAAATTTTATATTATAATTTTAAACTACTATACTGATATATTGAAAACATTATATGATCAAGATTAATTTTAAAATATTGTTAAAAATGTTATGGATCATGAAAATAACTCGTATAATGTAATTAATAAAACCTTGGTTGTACAGTTCTAGTAATATTTAAGTTAGGGAATTATTACCTGCAATTTCAAGAAATGGAGTAGGCACTGTGAACACTAACCTCTTATATATAACGCTTTTATTAATATTTTAATCTAAAAGAAAAAAAATATATGATTCTAGTTCAGGTTTGGCCGGATCTCTTAAGACCATATTCTAAATATTATCGTGTATCTGCATGTGCTGATAGGTAGTATTCAATATAGCAGATGAGTATGTAATTTAATGGTGTCATTTTTACCTCCAAACATATAATTATTTTAAAATATCAATATACCGACTATACTAATTATTAATAATTTTTAATTAAATTAAATAATAATGGTATTTACTTGACGCATTAATAAAAATATCATTGTTTATTTTTATGTTTTGTCTCAATCATATGTAGTTACAACTTCGAGAATATACATTTGCCACGACTGAGTAATTAAACATGCCTCTTGAAAATGCCGATTTAGAGGTCTCTCAAAGTGAAATTTATGCTATCAATGATGTTGACCGGGCAGTTGAAAATTATATAATACAAGCTAAGAAGGAACGCAATTTAAAAGTACGCGATAAGATTTTTGACCGAATTATAAATCTTTACTCAATGGCGGACAAAATACACATGAATCACATGGTAAAATAACAATGTATATAAATGTTTACAAAACGCACCTTAATAATTTAATTTTTTTTTCAGAAACATTTACTAGGCAGGGCCTATATATGCTTATTGGAAAATAACACTTTGGCAGTTACTAATCGAAAATTCACTTCAGTAATTAAACATTCATTAAATCACATACCACCTGTACTGTCCAGTGATCTCAACGAGGCTGCTTGTAGACGTTATATAACACAGAATAAAAAATTGTTGCGTTCCAAAGTTCGCAAAAATGTGGACTCTGTAAATATTCGATCTCAAATGGCACACTGTTATTTAAAACTAGGAAAATTAAAACAAGCACGATTAGAATTTGAACTAGTTTTAAAATCAAATTCAAAACATGTGGATGCATTAGTTGGTCTCGCAATCACGAAGTTAACCGATAACGAATCGTTACCATTTGCTATTGATCTATGTATACAATTTTCAAAAGAATGTAGCATTCATTCGGTTAAAGCGGAAACACTGAATGAGATTGCATTCAATTATTTTAATAAAAAAAATTATGCTACATCCAAACGACTTGCTGAATTTGTAATACAGAAATCAAGTGATTTTTATCAAATAACTAAAAGTTATAATCTATTGGGTAGAATCGCCGAAAGCGAGGTAATGTAATTTGTTATTTTTATGACTTCTCCGAACAATAATATGATTTTAACACATTCTATATTTTAGGGTTATGTTGAAGAAGCATTTGATTACTTTAATCGAGCAGTTTTTTTCGCACCGCGTAATGTAATATATCCATATTACGGACTTGGGAAAATGTGTTTACTAAAATCTGACAAAGAGAGAGTAATATTTATAATGATATCAATGCAGTCTGAATCGAAGTATATTTGTGTAATTCTATATATTTTAGGCTCAAGAGTGCTTCGAACAGATTTTTCAAATGAATCCGAGTTGTGTGAAAATCAAAAAAATCCTTAGCGTACTGTATGCTTCTTCAGCAAATCGTTATAAAAGATCACTTGCTGAAAAATATTTAAAAGAAGTACGTAATTTAACTTTTTTTTTTAAAAACTATTTATAATTTTTGACTTATTTTCATTAACTTAGGTAATAAATGAGTTTCCTGACGATTTAGAAGCTTGGGTACAATTAGGTTTAATAGCTTTAAATAAAAGTTTAGAAACGTTAACTCCGATTTATGATAAAATTATGAGTTTAATACGTGTCGTTGAAGAAACCAAACTTTCAATTGAAATTCGTCTTGCCCTCGCTGTTCTACACGATAAGTATGATTAGTGTTAAAACATAATTTAACAAATACCTAACATTTTTACTTTTGTTTCATTTAAAGGGTTGGAAAATATGATGAATGTTTTTCTACATTAGAATTGTGTATAAAAATGGCAAAGGAAAAATATTCTAATTGCTCAAATGAATATTTTGTGAAAATAACTTCTGTGGCTCACTTTTATTTAGTCAAATCTTATGATAATCTTGATAACTTTCGAGATATGTACAAAGAATTAATCAGCATACAGGATTCGATGTATATTAAGAATATTTACATAGAATACTATTTTATTTAATAATACTTCTATAATGTTGTATCGTATGTTACAGGTATATATCTAGGATATTTGGCCCTAAGTTGTAACGAGATGAGCAATGCTAAAAAATATGTTGATTGGGCATTATTTATTGATTCGAATAATGCTGAAGCCAAGTCATTACTTAATTTGTGTTCTGGCCATAAAAATAACTCTTATAAGTATGTACTAAAAGATATGTTTTAAAGCTACTTGTATATTATCCCAACAATAATATATATTCTGTATATATGTTTCTTTTAACTTTGAAGGAAACATCATCTTTGGGCCTAGATGTTTCAAATTAATTAATAGACCAGAGATATTAAAAAATATTTATATAATAATATCATTGTAATATTTTTGAAAATTTTGAATTCCGATTCAAAGATTATCTAAGGAACCGAAAGAATAGGCGAGTTAATATATATATTATATAATTTAGTAGTCATTAGTTTAAATTTTAACTTGAATACATAGAAAGTACTTATTACATTTATTTCAATTTGCATGTAAAATAATTTCTTCATATAGTTGATATTGCACTAGATTCATACAATTGTTTTTCTCGAACAATTGTCGGTATTTGTTGGGAAAAATAAAAAATTAATATTGTATAGTTATTTATAAATGTAT
The DNA here is from genome assembly GCF_003268045.1 of Sipha flava. Taxonomy (NCBI): domain Eukaryota; kingdom Metazoa; phylum Arthropoda; class Insecta; order Hemiptera; family Aphididae; genus Sipha; species Sipha flava. The sequence goes on from NW_020272937.1 coordinate 50,103, forward strand.
TGTTTTTGGACTTATAAAAATATTAATGTTAAACTGAACTATTATGTTATTAAAATATAACTTAGAGGATTTCTGTTCTAAAATAAAATGTATAAATTACAAATTATATATATATCACAATAAAATATTAAACATTACATAAATTAATAAGACAAAATCATTATTACTATTATTATTATAGATATAATTATAATTATTATATTACATTTATATAAGTATTAAGCATATTTACAAATATGATCAAATAAATATACTTATGCATTTTACTAAAACAAATATTATTTGTTAGAACTGTGTGTTTTATGATATTAGGTATTAAGAAATAAAATTTGTAAGAAAAATAATTAATACCCATGTAATTGTTTTTACTATTTTTTATAGTTCCTAATTATTTTTAAGTTTCACACAATACACATTCAGGTATATATTATCAGTGTTTAAAATGACCATTTATCCACTTGAACCGTAACATATACCTACTCAAAAACTTCAGTCAATCATTAAATATTAGAAATTATATTCCATGTAAAATATAAATTAAAAATAATTCATAATAAGATTACGAATCGATTAGTTGGATTTTCTGTTTTTTTTATTAGAAATAGTAAGATGCACAATAATATTTTAATATAACTAATTATCTTTAATGAGAAAACTATATCCGTTATCTCCATAGGCGGACATTTGGTTGAATTTGGGGGGGAGCTATAATAATTCAATGTAAAATAACCCGCAGAAACTTCGCCCCCACAACCCCTTCCCGTACACAAGTAAAACTTATTACTATTAAAAATATAGATATGTTTAAATTGTATAAAAACACTAAATAACGTATATTTAAAAATAATTAATATTTTATTTTAACCCCTAACTTTGTAAGCATAAAAATATTAGAATGAAAATTTTAAAGTAGATATATTTAAACTAATTTAAGGTCGCTAAATTCAAAAATTTCGTAAAAAAAATTGTAGATATGAAAGTTCTAAGTTATGAATTGTACCTTAAAAGATACATTGCCATAAACCGATATAGTAGTTCCTGTATCTTTAAGGATACTTTGTCGAATAAATCAATATTTCAATTTGATTTTTCTAATTTAATTATTCTAAATTTAAATATATAGTTTTTTTCATCTTGATCAGTACTAGAAATAATTATTTCTTACTGAATTATTTTAAATATATTAAAAATATTTTCATAAATTCTATTAATGATTAATATGGTTGGTTGAGAACACTATAGGAACTATTTATTGTGTTTAAAAGTTATTCATTTCATCCTTTCGGTTTCGACTTAATATTAAAAATAATTTTGTAAAATGAAAACAATATATAAATTTAAAATTCAAATTCAAATTTTCCATGTCTTCTGGAAATTTGATATATAGTAATAAGTAGTAATAATACAATTTAAAAAATATTTTAAAAATAACAAAATTAATCAAAATAAATTAACAGAAAATGATAAACATAATGAAAAACAAAATAATATTATATACTAACGTATTTAACTTATTTTTGTTTATGAAATATTTTAAAACAATTTCGTGTTGATGTGATGCATAGTCTCAAATCACACTTGTCACATGAAAATGTTGTTTGGCCAGTCTTGCACATCCTGCATCTTCCTTTTACTTCGACAATAGGCATATGGTCATAACGGTCAAGTCAAATATCATATATTGATCGTGGTATTTTTTCTTTTTAATCTTTATAATTTCTGATATACACATTTCTTTAGATTTTCTCCCAACTTTCGGCTTATTTTTAGAAGACAAGGCAATCGCAATATTTATTCTGAATTCTTTTTAAATTCTTAAATTCTTTCACAGTCCTTACGATATTGGAGCCTAGCATTATTAACACACACGTCCAACAATTGTGAAAAAATATTTAAGTACCACTTATGTGTTTCATATTCGTGCGATAAAGTGCAATAAACATATCAGTTAGGTCAACACCACCCTTATGTGAATTATTATGTTTGGCAATTTGAGGCATAGACACATCTACTCTAGACTTCGTAGTTTTATTATAACTTCTTGTAGTTGACAATGGATGCACTCCAACATAACTGCTCGTTAAACAAACAGATTTATTGTCAAACCATTTGACAACTATGACTTTTTTCTATCACATTTTGCAGAGTAGCTTCTTCTATCTTTTTTTTTTTAAATTTTTTTTCGTCTAATAGTAGGCAATTTCTCAGGCGGTTTTGCTGTACTGTACCTAGACTAAGAATACCATACTTTTTTCTCAAGTGATAAATAAGTTCCGGTGATGTGAAAAAGTTGTCATAGTATATAACTGAAAGAGGTTTTTTTGGTTTCGTGGAAGCTAAAGCTAAAATTACCTTTCCGCCTAAACCAAAATATTTGTTTTCATATTCAGTGAATTGAATATCAGTAAATGTGCTTTCTCCGCCATATGGCAATATATCAAATACTTGACCATTAATTCCAGCTCTTATAAAAAACTTAAAGCCCCATTTTTTGGGCTTTGACTTAATATATTGCCTACGATAACCAGCTTTAGTTCCCTTGTAGGGAATCATCATTACAACAATTAACTAACAGGTTGCTTCTTCTAGATTTAAACAATTATGACGTATTTTATTAAGAAATGGCCGGATTTTATAAAATTTATCATTGGGGTCATACTCATCATTGTTTTTAAAATGAAGAGAACGCAATATTTTTGATACTTTTTAAGAAGCATAATATCTTGTACTTTAGGAACTCCCATTAAATTTGACCAATAGTCTGTGTAGGCCGGAAGTTTACTTACACCCATCCTTAACTGAACTGCGATAAAATCAACTAGCTCTGCAGAATTATATGCACATATATTAATAGATATTCTGAATTTTTGAAAAGAATAAATATTACTTTCTTGTACGATCAAATCAAAAATATCGTCAGAAAAAATATCTAGCACGAAAATAATTTTTTCTTCAGTTATATTTTCATCAATAATGTCAAAAAATTCTCTAGTAAGCAGGACGTATTTGCACATAGTATTTGCATATTTGTTGAGAAAAAGCATATTGAAATTCTGGTTCAATACAAATTCGATCCATAGTACGCAGATTTAAAAATAAAATACAAAAGAAAATACATACATTTTTTATGCATAATTTTGCATATTCTGTAATTTTTTGAAAGAGTTCACATATTTTAGGTTTAAAAAACTATAAATGTATATTTCATAGATTTAATGAGACAATTTATTTTTAACAAAATTATAGAAAAAAATATTAGTTGTTATATATTAAATTAAAAAGTATTAGATATATGACAATCAAAATTCTACATATCATATAACGTAAAGAAATTAATTAATTCATCAATGGTTGTTTTAGTATTGCTTCCAACTAAAAAATGACATTATAATCTCTATTGTATTTAAAAATTGCTGTGTTCGCCCACGAATTAATTTTTATTGAAATTTGGCAAGTCATTATTATTGTACCATAATATAAAGTGGTATTTTTCAGTATTTATACAATTGTACTCAAGATAATTAAAGTTTGATGAAGATTGTATAGCAGGATAACAATGCAATATATAAGTGTGCAGTGTTTATTTATATTTTTTTAATTTTATTATTTTTCCCTCAAATTATATAAATTGTATTTTATTCAGTAAATTACATATTTTTCAATATTTTACTGCTTATTGTACTACATATTATGATGTTTTTTAACGCATATGAATACACATATTTGAGTACTTTTTAGCACATAAAGTTCCGAGTCTCGGTTGTAATAGTATACTGATTATACTTATAGAGATAACATTTTCAATAACAAGGTAAATTGTTTGAGCGTATAGTTATTATTTGTTTGTCGTCGTTCGTTGAATGAATTTAGTACATTTTTCTTCAATATCATGGATACAGTAGTGGAAGGTATGTATATATATTTTTTAAATTTTTTTTATGAAGTTTCGCATGTACAATTTAATTAATATATATAGAAATATTTAAACAAAAATATATTTTTTTAAAACTATTAAGGATATGGAAAAAAAAGTAGTGGATAGTAGAGGTTTGAACTTAGTGTTTTCTATTAGCTTAAATTTTTCTCTAAACGATACTATATAATTATATTCTGACAAGTTGCGGCACAATACATAGCACCTATTATATTTAAAAAATATTATATATTCAAATTCGTCAAAAATTATATTTTGTAATAAAATAAAATGATAAATAAATTAACTTCAATTCAAACATAATAATATGTTTATTATATTATTACATATTTTTAAATGTTTTCGATAATACTATATTACTCAAAAATTGAAACATTTTTGAAATGTAGTGAAGCAAATCAATAAATATTTCTTATTAGATTAAGTATCATATAGCAAATTTTCCATATGTCTGTGAAAAAATTGGTAATTAACAAGCTATAATGGCTGACGAGTTTGAAATATCATTAAAATATAGGATAAAAAGTTTTGTTACCACCCTTCATAAAAAGTGGACTGGTGCAGGTAGGAGTCTACCAAGAAATCAAATAAAGAAATAATTGGCTAGAATTAAGTTTTAATATATTTGGAGAAATTGAAAACATACTATAACTATCAACTAGTTCTGGCAGGAGTCGTCGAAAAAAACTATTTGCTGAAAGTTTCGAACGCTCTAAAGATAGAAAAATTAAACATTTAGCATCTGGGAGTACAACTCCAGAAATATATGGTGTATCCTACTTATACGAGAATGAATAGAAAAAAGAGTTGATTTAAAAATAATTAAAAAATGATTATATCAACACCAAAAACTAAATATAGAGTTTAAAGAGCTTAAGAAACTGAAAAAATTAGTATCTAATTTTCATGTTGTTACTAACTATTGTGTTGATGTCATACAAGATATTTTTGAAGGTATATGCGATTATGATTTATGTACTTTTACATTATACACTTACATATAAGTTATTTTCTGTATACACAACCAACAACCGTAAAATAACTTTTAATTGTAATCCTATTGAAAATGGTAATATTTCACCCCCAGTTACTTTACTTACAAAAGTATAGTTTGAAAAATGTCTGCTCGTGAAATTGTTACATCTATATAATATTTTCCCAGCATAATTGGAGATTTAATCTCTGAAAATGATGAGGTATGGAAATTTGTGTTGATTCTAATAAAAACAGTTGATTTATTACCATCAAACACCTTTCCTGAAAGCTCTATAAATTATTATGAAAAACTAATCAAAGATCACAATTCTACATACTGTATTCTCTTTAATGATACATTAAAACATAAGCATCATTTTTTGATACACTACCCTAAAATAATAAGAGAGTCTGGACCACCTATACATTATTGGTGTTTCCATTATGAGGGTTATAAGGAAATTAAAATGTACGCACGTTCCATTACCTCAAGGAAAAATATAACACTAACATCTGCAAAAAAATGTCAAATAAAATTTGACATTAAATCCTAAACACAAAATTAAAAGTTTATATGATCATAAAATATGTCCCAAATATCAAATATCACCAAATAAATTTGAATGCTATAAAATAATTGTATAAATAGGCACTGATTATAAAGCATGGTATTACTTGACTCTGTTTGAAGATAAAATATGTTTATTTGAAATAAAAGAAATAATAATAATTAATAATATTCAAACAATTATTGAATGCATAAAAATTAAATTGAATGGGTTTAATTCTTATTGTGAAGCCTATGAAGTAGATCAGAATGAACATATTATTTTGAATTTAGTATTCCTTCAATTAAATCACTTCAATGGACGACCGATAAATTTAATTAACACTCCCATGGAAGATAAATTATTCAGAATAAAATAATATTTTGTTTAATTCTATACAAATGTAATATTATAATAAGTAGATACTCAATTTTTAACATTAATCTTTATATATCTATGTCTCTTATTATCTTTAGTTTTTAAATAGTAGTTATTAATTTGTTAGTATTATATAGGTACTATAAAATATTGAATAAATTTATGATCAAATTTAAGTTTATACTTAGATGCCTGAGTATATTTTATGTCCATAGAATGAATAGAAAACTAAACCTTTTTGAAAATCTCAATGATTCAATATCTGAATAAACCAAATCAGTTCGAAACGAAAACTTAGTGATTACTTCGATATTTCAAAGTGACACCAGAGATTTAATTAACATGCAAGTCAGTAATTTTTTAACAATTATTAAAAAGGTTAGTATACTAGTATACACATATATTAATTCAACTATAGGATGAAAAATCAATTATAGATTTAGGTGAAGTTTTGGTAGAAGACACTAATGAATTTAAATACATAGATATTCTAACTATACCTGGTTACAATTATTATTATTTTTGTTAATAATTAAATACTAAGTAGTTGTAATGGTATAGGCATTGAATTGGGCACAGTGGTGCCTGAACAATTTTTGAACCGTGGAGGCTGAGCACAGCTACAAATACAGAGGAAGGTATAATATTATACCTATATTATTATATTATAGCCTCTGTGTCCAATCACATCGGTTGTAGGTAATCAAATTATTCTTGAAATAAATTAGATTACAAATTTATTGTGCAGTCGCGATAATGGATTTGCTATTCTGAAAGCTATTCTATTTTGGGTGTTGCGGTTAAATATTAAATCTTTTCTATTTTCTAAATAAGGGATAATTGTCCCATGTTATCTTAATCTTATATACATACCTCATATACTACATAAAGTATTAACTACTACATACTTAGTAAATGGATGTTATTTCTAAATAAAACTATTAGTTTACTTTATGTGTAAGTTAATACTTAAAAAAAGACAGTTTATTAAATATATTTGAGTTTTGTTTCTATATTCAACATAAAAATTAATGTAGAAGATGGCCTATGTATTTAAGTCACACGAGCGTAAATTCTAGGAAAATGCCTTTGAAGGCTATGCTCTCACGGAATTTTTCCCGTGGGGGCAGTTGTCTCCATTGCCCCCATTGTTCCGGCGCTCATAATTGAGCGTCCACCTTTGTTAAATCAACAACTATTGTGATGTATTATACGTTCTTTGGCGCTACGCGCATTGACCGAATTGATAGTTTTGTTATTATTTATATATATATATATATATAAACTAAACTAGACCGCGTACAATGTCGGTCGACTACGTGTCGACGTCCGCCACCAGCGCAAGACCGTAATTTTTACAGCCTATATTCGTTATTATTTATTATTTGATGAATAATAAATACAAAAAATTTATAAAGCGTTTTGTTGAACTTATGCATTGAATATTATAAAATAAAGTATACTTAAAATTCAACTGAGTTTATATTAAATAATGATACCTATTTGTAAAATTACACAAGTTTTGCTGTTCAAAAACTCTATTTATATAAAATTATATGTAATAAGTAATAACTATTATAAATGTCTGTGTACGAGTCATTAAGATATAAACCAATAAATAAGCTACAAAAATACATCATCGCGGCAGGTTGCCTTCATCGATGATTTCCAGGAAAAGAATAGCCATAACATTGCTAAAAATAAACGAAAACGAAATTCAAATACACCGTTTAAATAAAGACATTTCACAGATAAAAATGGAAGAATAGCCCTGAAAATTGAGTGAGTTATAGGACTATAAAGATGTGCATAACATTTGTCAACAATGTGCTGACCGCAGCACTGAGTAGTGTTCGATAGGAAATTAATTCTTGGAATCAAAAGTGTAACGACTGCAACATAAAAACAATGTATTATTATTATTATTATTATTATTATGTACACAATTATCCGATTGTGGTTTTTCGTACCAAGTACTGGCTATTTTTAGCTATAATTTTATCTAACATTCCCGGATGGCGGCAATGATATGATTATTATCACAATATATTATATAATTATATATAAAAATACTATTGTCGTTATATCAATTAATAATTTTCAATAGACAATAAAATCGAACCATGAAAGTCATTCCACTTTTAATACTTGACCGAGACACCGAGTTGTTGCCTTGCTGCCTATTCGTATTTTTTTTCGTTTTCATTATAGTTATTGTATTATACGTTGTGCGTTGTGCCAAACCGATTTTCTAATATGTCTAATTTTAATAAATACGAATTCATTTGTGGGAAAAAAAGGAATGCTGAATGATACAAATTGGAAACGGCATACCACATCAGGTAAAATCTAAAATATAAAAATAATAATCCCGATATTTCATCTTTTTTCAAAAGGCGATTAGCCACGAATATAATTGAAACAAGTAGTCAGACCAAAAAAGGCAGCGTTCTAATAATTAACTATTTTATATGATATTTTTTTTTAATTAACGGTCAAAATGTCACAACTAGTAGTTTATGAGATCATTGATCATTAATATTACCATATTATTTTTTAATTCTTATGCATAAATAATGATAAGGTATTTAGTAAATGCATTACTAATTAATTTTTAGATTCTAAATGAAGTGAAGAATGTTTTGATTTTACAATGTGTGTTTTTTTTTTGTGTATCTGTGTACACCATATCTTGTCGAAATATTTCTTCAATTTTGAACTTTAGGGGTGGTTTCCGTTAGCAAATTAAATATCATTGATGCATTACGCAGAACAAAAGTGAAAAATTTTGAAGTTTTCAAATTCGTCGCAAAAAACATAAAAAAAAATTAGGGAAATCGGTAATTTTGTGCAAAATCAGTTTTCGAAAAAAATCGATTTTTTTAAATGTTTCTCAAAAATCAAAAAAATATAGATACTTGAAATTTTCACCAAATTTTTGTATTAAAATCATCTATATTTACGTGGTACAATTTTTGAAAAGTTTTGAATTTTTTTAGCTTTTTATAGACAATTGAAATTTTCAACTTTTCTTAGTATTTTTTATTGAAATGTCGATAAAAAAATTGGGCTGACCCAAAAATCTTGAAAATTTAATACAAAGTTCCGTCATAAGTTGTAATTATCGGTGTTAAAAAAATCTAAATTCGTAATTCAAAACTTAATTTTTTATGCATAGAAAGTTTAAAGTTTAAAGTTTTTGGGAAAATGTTAAGGTATTTTGTAGTTGAAAATGAATAATAATATACATAAGTATTTAAAATTAAGACATGCGAATTTGATACAAGGTTCTCCATACGTTTATCTTCAATTATCTGTAAAAGAAATCCTTCCGAAACCACACTTTTATTTTCAAAATATTTGACGTGTTACATTTTTGTACATGAATGGGGAAATGTAAATTTTCCCAATCTAGGATATCAAAATAAAATATATTAAAATTTGAGGCTGACAAATCATTTTCGTTCAGAGTTGTTTTTTTAGTTTTATAGTGTAAAATAAAACCAAAATCTATTCCAAAATTCCTAACTTATCAATTAATCTCGTGTATCCTACTCAACTCCAGTATCAGTTCTTTTTTTCATTGCTATTATTATCTAGGTAGTAATTAATAAATTAAAGGGCTACACGTTTACGCTGCAACTCGTTTGCGCACATTCAAAATTTTTTACCTGAAAATCGACGACTTGTTTGCGCACGACGAAATCAGTCATTTACCTGAAAATAGATAACTCGTTTGTGCACAACGATAATTCACAAATATAACACGTGTACACATATATCGTCACAAATGCAATAAAAATTATCAAATATATTATCTTAATATTATCTTATAATCGACTGTGTAGACTGTAGATTATATAAATTTAAATTTTCCAAACAACATTTATTAAAGTTTCCGTAGGTATGGACTATGGATATGGACTAGGGTGGCCAGTAAAAATAGATGATTAATTTTTTTTTTTTTTTGCGGCACCATCCCATTTTTTTTTTTTTTAATACATAAAAAAATAATTCCTTTAAAATCAATCATTTAATTTTAAGCCGTGCCCCCGGGCACTTGAAGTTGAGCAGTTATGTCATTTTTTATAGAAAAATCTTTATATTGTGCTAAAAATTTTTTTTTTTCAACCAAAAAATATTAAACAATAAATATCGAGTAGGAAATTATATGTGAATTTAAAAAATGTCACTTTTTAAAATATTACATTGTTTATTATTGAGGTAATTACAATTTTAAGTAAAAAATATGCAGAAGCTCATAAAATCCGACTAAATGGTATTTTTTCGTTTTATTATTTTTACCAGTCAAACGGTTCAAAATACAATAAAATTACATATGTACGAAAATATTTAAAATTAAATTTCTTAAAAAAAATTAAATTACCCAATTTAAATTTGATTACAGATTACAGACTTATAGTTAAAAACATATACATATTGTGATTAAAATATAAATATATAAGTATAATATATCTTATTAAGTACATATTTTGATATATAGAGTAATTATCTTTCATTTAATTTTTTCTTATTACTAAATTTAAAATAAATAATTAATATAACAAATAATTCCTTTTTTTTAAAGTAATTACATTAATGCTGATTTCTTGCAATCGGGAAACTTTTTCCTGCAGTCACTAACAATTTGTAAAACAAACTGTTTTTGCTTTTCGTTGGTTGTCAATAACGTATTGTAATCCTCCATCAACTTAATACCCCCTCTTCCATCTCATTTACTACTCGTAACTTGGTTACAATATTTAATGAATTTTTATAATTATGAATGTTATCCCAAGTCGATGGATCATTTTTAAGAAAACTTTCATCCAAATTTAATAGTCTGAAAAAATTTCGGGTCTCACTGTTAACGAAAATATCTATTTAATTTTTTATAAACTCGTCCATATTACAGTTGTTCAGTTTTAAACGTTTTGTGCTTTCATTTGAACTGTTATCTAGTATTTTTACCATTTTCCTTTTCATCTCAGAATTTATATTTTTATCGAAATATGCCAATCCTATGGATTGGGGACTCAAATACTTAATACATTTTGAGACAGCTACCTTTAATATTTCTGCATCTATTACTAGATTACTAGATTACAACTATCTAGTTGTACAACTTTTTCAAAAATCAAAGTCGTTATGAGGTGCAGTAGTTACGGAAGTTGACTTAAACCATGCTTCGATGTATATAATTATTAAAAATACACGTAAATGATGAAGTGCAATTTTTTCTTTGGCACTTAGCTTAAATTAATTTCTAAATAAATAAATCTTTATACAATAAATTGCTTTAGCCATCCACCTTGCATGATGAATGGCACCTGGTACATGGATGTAACGTTGGAGTTTTTGGTTTCTCACCAAGAAAAATTAATGCCAACTCTAGTAATTCTTTATAATCATTTCTAGGCGGAGCTTTATTTAAATTGTGTTTTACAAACTCTAAAAGTCTTTTCATTTCCTGTTTAATAATTTTTTTTATATCTTTTTCTGAAACACCTGATTTAAAGTTCTGTTTGTTTAAATTATTCCAAGACAACAGGAATCAATTAAAAATTGGTACATCTTTTCCAGTTGATTTACCCATTTTACAATCAAAAATACTCCGAAGAACAATTTCGAATATATGGTGACGGTAGGGTAAATAAAGTAATTTCTTTCCTGCGGAACAGCGAGAATTTTCTCTACATCACCAGTATTGTACATAGATAACCAAAATATTATCTCTATAAGATAACAAATAATACATTAAAATTTCATCTAGATAAGATAATAGATAAATATTTAAAAATGTATCTGGATAATAGATAAAAGATAATTACATTTATCTAGATAAAAAAACAGATAAAAGTAGATAAAAACATCATTTTAAACAGTTTCATCATTCAGAACTTACCATTTGTAAAATGGTTATTTTTCTATGAAAAAAAAATTTAACTATTAATTATGATTTAATTGATTTAAAATAATCTTAATTAACTTTATGGGATTACATACTGTAGACGAATAAATAATCCTGTAAAAAGTTAGATCAATAAACTTATTATGATATAAAAATATGAGTGTAAATTTGTTTTTGGCAGTGTTGACACGAAACAACTATTTTTGATTCTTTGACTGAAACTTTTTTAAAAATTTTCCGTCCAACAAATAGTTTTGTGTTTCGTCAATGATGGTATTTTCTTTAGTTGTAATTGTACATCCAGTAGTTATAGGAATCATGTGTAGTAAAATTCATATTTTTATGTTTGAAAGTTGAAGAGGATGGTATTACTGTGGACTTGGAACAAATTGAAAAACAAGATGAAACTATGCTGAATGACTTAGAAAGTGAATATAACTGTTAAAAAAATGTGTTTTAAAATTAACTTTTTTTTAAATATTTAGTGGATGGTGATCCTGTTGTATTTACTAAAATAGATAAACTCACTCCAGATCTTATAGAGTTTTTTTCAAAAAAGGACCTTCACAACCTATACCAAATGATTTACCGGACAAACACATTCCAAAAAATAATATCGGTCGGTCTTTTCATGAATCTTAGTATTGGAAAGGTGATAGAAATGTAACGAAACGAAAATGGTTATCTTACTCAATAAAAATTGATAAATTATTTTGCCATTATTGTGTTTTATTTAAAACAAAACAATCCAACTGTCATTGGACAAAACATAGTTTCAATTTATGGAAAAATGGCCTTGCCAAAATAATTATGCATGAAACATCTGAAGATCACATAATGTCATCTATTAAACACAGTTACAAAAAAGCATCATCTCCACTTATTCCATCTCTAACAGAAAAATTAAATACTAACATATGTCTTAATAAAGAAATAATGAATTTGAATAATAAATAATGAAATAAAATAGGTAGGTCATTATATCAATATTATAGCTAAGATATATTATGCATAACTAGATTTATTTAAGGTATAACATTAAATCTGAAAATATTCAAATGTACTTGTGTGAATATTATTTTTTGAGTTACGAAGATACATTTTCAGTTAAACAATAATTTGATCAGGTACCTACCTACTTATAAAGTTCCATAGAGGCCGTTCGAAATTATATTGCCCGGGCCGAGCTATAAAGCTAGTCCAACCCTGTTAGGCGGATAGTGAAATTGTATAAATATTAAATTCTATGACTATATGCCTACAACAGATATACTTTTCTAGATTCCAAGCTTTTAAGAAGTCCGCTGCATCTTTATCTGCCATTATAATTTTAATTTATAAATAAAATTATATATAAAAATTATATATTATATTAGTAAATGGCAAAAACTAAAACATTCGTTATGGCTTAGACTTGCAATTAAACAGTTAAACCGAAGAAAAACAATGTCGATCATAAAATATCCACCAACATCGGCATTCGGCACTACTCCGTCCAACCACCTCTCCGATCTCACGACGCGTATCATAGGTTAGATATACAATGTACACACGAATATAAAGTTATTTATAATCGTGATTCGTGGATTTACGGAAAATTCAAAATTATTATTAGTTATTTTTACAAAAAAGTTTTGTTGAAATCACTAATCATTCGATTGTACCCATTGTACAACACAATATTGTATAGATTTCTTTTTATCTATAGCTGTGGTCTTTCCAGTCTGAAATAAGATTTTATTTGATAAACATTTTATACCATTATTTTAGTTGTATCTACTTAAAATGTTGATCATTCGGATATCTTGTTGTATTTACGTAATAATTTTCATATACAACTATTCTTTATGTTAATTTTACCAACTCTAATTAATAAAAACTGTTATGTACTGAAAACAATTCAATTTTGTTTTTATAACAGTTTTTTGATAGTAACTACAATTTATTCTTTAACAAACATATTTGGTAAAACGATACACAATTATTTTTTTCAGTGTACCGTCTGTTTCCGTATTTTTAAATTTGTGGAGACAATGTTTTTGGGGATATCACTGATACGAATATGGAAAATACGGAACATGTATCACAATATCATGGGTACAAATCGGTTATGTGTTGGTCTTAAAGTGGTGGGGGGAAAGAGAATTCAGTCTCCCTACCTCTCACAGCTTTTTTGCTATTTTAAACCCAAGTTATGTGTAAGTACACTTGCGCTAATACTGCAACGTTTGGTGCGGATGCGGAACGGACACTAATTGATTATGGAATGGTTATATATATGTAGGATTGCTATACGTCCCGGTTTGGCCGGGACAGTACCAATTTCGAGTATAGCGTCCTGATGTCCCGATGTTGTATTTTGGGACAGCCAATTTCCCGGAATGTCACTTTAATAACATATGTTTGTATTTTATTAAACTCTAGTTTGATAAATCATAACATTATTGACAATATAAAATAAATAGTTGAACAATCTACTGACGAAATTTATTTTTAATTATTTTACCGACTAAGAGACTATTTTTGTTGTCAAATAAGTTCTTTGTATTTCCATTTCCTCACGATAGTTATCGCTAAGGGAATCGACCATTATTTAATATTTTGTTAATTGTAGTGAACCAATCACTGTAGTATAGTACTGTAGCGAATATTTATTCCAAACTTTCTATCGCGGATGCCATAGGAGTAAAAAATTAATAAATAAATATATTTTTGTAATAATTGTATCCTGTATAATGAAAAAGTGAATAAACATTTATGACAATAATAAAAGATGAAAAAAAATAGTTTGTTCCGCTTTTCGCCAAATAAAGTATGGCAACCCTATATATAAATGGTATACACACGTATTTCCCTAAACAACTCAAATGTACTGTGTATTGACGATAAGCTATCAAGGTTGTCATTGAAATAATGAAGCCCGAAATAGTGACATTATTGACATATACGTTATACAAGTGGAAAATGTGTTTTATCTATCTCGATTAATTTAATATAATATACACAATAGGTTTGGAATTTATACAAGATATAGTTTGAGTAAAAATTAATCCATATTATAATATGCATTTTTTGTTAACAATATACATTTTTTTTATAAATACGGTACGGGCTTGGGAGAGCCGCGGCCCCTAGGGCTCCCTCTGGAGCCGCCCCTGGTAACAATTATACAAAATTTCAAAAGAACTTTTTAATGAATTTTTTTATAGAAATCATTATAAATTAATAATTATTAAGAATTACTTTCACATGGGTTTTCAATCTCATTAAGACTCTTTTATAATTTACGAAAGTTCACATCTTTCATTTTTGTTGTTTAAACACTAAATATTTTGTTTAATTTGATTTCATAACTTCCTAATACATTGAAACAACTTGCATGAAGTACATTAAAATCAATATCAATTCGAAAATTAAATTGCAAATTAAGTAATAAATATTTAACTTAGTTACATAGGTAATTAGGAAGGTATTAGATGCAAGGCAAGTACTTACATAGATTTCATAACAACATATATATTGAACATATATACTAAAAGTTGTATTATACTACTATACTATAATAAGGAGACCATAAGTCACATAACGTATAATACGGGATTTTCTCATATTTCAACTAATGTTCAGTTGTCCCGACAAGTTACACGGAACGTATTTTGTCCCTTATTTTCAAGTCTTTTCCGTAATAATCCCGTTTTGTTTTAGTAGTAGTAACTTACTTGCAGTATTGGAATTAAATCTGTAAAAATATTATTCAGATTTTCAAAATAGTAAATTTTACATTAGTAACTACCATAAAAGTGTTTGTGACTGAACTTGAAAGTCCCGATAATATTTATAATATTTACTAAAAAACATGGAAAACAATGTAGGTATATTATATTTAATAAAAAATATTGCTTAAAAATCTTATTAAATAAAAAAAGCTCTAAGTTGAATGTGATTAAATTTGATTAGAATTTAATAATTATTTTAATTTATAATGAATATTTAATGAATAATTATATAATATTGCCGTTTATATAACTGATTTTGTTGTTTTTTATTTTTAAATTTTTATATAGTTCGTGGTTTACGTTCGCGATCGTGCAAGGGAAACGTACCTTTAGGGTAGCAGAATACGAGCAACTTTTTGTCGCTCAACTATTTTTTCTTTTCCACAAATTCTACAAAGTCAATTGTATGTACTTATATATACTTATTTACTTAAAATTATCAATGTTATATACGTAATTCAACATTTATTTTAGGTGTTTCTGTTATCATTATTATTCTCAGTAGAAAAAATGTGAACTTGAAAATGTATGGCATTAATTTTATTTAGTAATATTAATTAAAACCAAACAATTTGAGTTTATAAATTGAAATAATCGTATTCATTGTTGCGCCCAAATGGCATTTTGTAGTTTATAATTCAATATTAAATTTCTAATTTATTGTATAAACCTGATATAACGGTTTTTGGTTTCATTCGGAATATTCCGTTAGTCGTATCAGGTTTTTAACTGTGACACTGTTATTATAAGTGTTCCATTAGTCATATCTGCTTTTACTCATAATGTACCGTTAGTTTAAATATATTTTTATTATATATTTTATTAGTGTTAACTATCTCGATACACCACACAAAGCCTCTGCCATTCACTGTCCAATATGCAGTGATGTAGTGTATACACATCGCATGCACACATTCTAGTTAAATATAATAAAAATAATAATTCATCAATAAATTAATATTAACAATCGTTATTTTTTACTACTTTCTGAAAAGGGGACATTTTAATGACCCGAATATTCCCCGGGGGTCAACGAGTCAAAGATACAAAAAACGAGATGTATAACTACCATAAGTAAGACATAGGTCATAACAATGTTGGTTACTTTTTCCGGTTCTAGTAGTAAAGGTTTTCTTAGCATACGAAAAGTAGATACCATTATTCTAAATACATTTTCTACTGCTCGGCGAGCATGTGACACACGGTAGTTAAACACCATTTCAACACTACCTTCATTGTAGGGACCTCGGTAAGGTTTCATAATATTTTTCGATAAAGCAAGGGTATCATCTGCTTTTTTTTTGTATGACATAGGTAAGAGTTGATCTGCTGGAAGTAATAGTTCTTTATTTTCAATTTTTTTGAACAATTTTGTGTTTCGAAAATAACCTCCATCACTAATTATACGTTGACACTGAATGTCAGAATATAAAAAATTATAATTTGTATCAATGCCATTATCACAACAATAAGTGTTCCATTTATTTGATATATTCGGAACCAATGTAGAAGGGGAACTGTGTTATTTGCCATTTATAGCACGTACACAGTGAGGATAGTTCCATTTTTCCTCATTCTGTTGAAATGGTTGACCATTCTTGTAGATTGGTATGTCTGAATGAAATAACAAATAAACACACATGAAATATTTTATTGAAATATGTATTAATATTTATAATGAAATGTTTAACTAACTTAAATTAATTTAACTAAGAAATCATAAAATTAAATTAATTTATAAATAAAGATATAATCTTTCACATGATTAATTTTACAGTTCGAACTTTAATTTATTAAAATATCATGTCATTATTAAATAATTTTTAATGTTCATAGTTACAATAAACTAAATAAAAACACATTTTATATTTCAACTAATGTTTAGGTCAACTTATTAAAATAAAAAGTTGTTACTTATGTAAAAGTGAATTTAAAATTGAACTCCCCTCACCTCCAAAGTATTTTTCTGGCTATGTCACTGTTATCAACTATCCTATTTTGTTCTTAATAAACGACTTCTGGACTTAGATCAGTTCATTACAAATATTTCAAAACTATTTTATGTAAATACTTCCATTGTTCCTTTTTAGTAATTTGATAATATAGAACTTTTTTTTTTTACATCTAACACAATAAACTATTCTTATGTAGAATTATAATAAGATTATTAATTTCGTTTTATTTACTTAAAATCAACAATATTATGATCACAATTAAGCATTTACTTTAGGTGTTTCTATTATCATTATTGTTCTCCGTAGAAAAAATGTAAAATTGAAAATGTATAGCTTTAGTTTTATTCACAGTTATATTAATTAAATTTAATTCATTTTAGTTTTATACTTAATGATAAATTTATACAATACAGATACAACCCAATACATTCATAGTTGTTTGCGCCAAAATTACATTTCGTAGTTTCTAATTAAATATTCAAATTTAAATTCATATTATAATTATAATTCAATGTATAAACCTGATAAATGTATGGCATTAATTTTAATTAGTAATATTAATTAAAACCATACAATTTGAGTTTATAAATTTAAACAATTGTATTCATCGTTGTTAGCGCCCAATTGAAATTTTGTATTTTCTAATTCAATATTAAATTTCTAATTTAATGTATAAACCTAATATAACGGTTTTAGTTTAATTCGAAGTATACCGTTAGTCGTATCAGGCCTTTATCTGTGAAATACCGTTATTTTGAATATTCCGTTAGTAGAAAGAGGCCTTTATATTCAACGTTTTCGAGTGTCACTTAGCAGTTCGTCTTCAATTGTCCTCACGGCATATTCGTATTGTTTTTTTTTTTTTTTTGTTTTGTTGATTCATGTGACAAGAAAATATTCATCAGTGACTGTGACTCGCACACACGCGAAATTGTACATTTTAAATGTATTTTACTTATTTTTGCCGTTAATTATTTCGTTCTCCTGTGTAAATCGCATAGGATCCGTTACCTGACATTGAGTGAAGTGAGTATTGGTTAAGTCATTATAGGAATTTATTTTATATTACTGAGTTTTCATAGATTTACATTATTTATATTACATTATTTTTTACATATTTATTTAGTTTTGCCGTCATAAGTTTAGATTATTCCTAAATTATTTATTATATATTATTTTGTATTATACACATTTATTTATTTAATTTATTTATATAGGTAATTATCATTATCATTGCTGTAAATATAATTGTGGGCAATTTAAGCGTCGACAATTGTATAATTTTAGAGTTAAAAAGGTTTTTTCTCTCGGATACATCTATGGTGTAAAATATTACTTATTTAGTTTAAATGCACTCTAAAAAAAATATATATATATATATACATATAGATTCTAAGTATGCAAAATAAAAGTAAAAATATTAATTTAGATATTTATTCAATTTGAAAATAATTGTAAGCTTTGTAACATGTTTACATGTTTCTATTCAAAGCTAACGTAGACTCTATTTAATAATAATAGTTGCCGATTATTATATTTTTTTTAAATAAATTTTCGAATCTCCATAGACCGAAAAGTCCACATTGTATCCCATTTTTGTCAAATTGTAAACAATTTGATCAATTCGATTAAACATATTTTATTAGGTATTAATTTTATTTAAGCACATTTTATTTGTATTTATCTTTTGTTGTACAATAATTCGCATCTTCATTAATCGGAAATATTATTTCTGAAATCATATTAACAGCAATGATAAACTCCTTAGGTGCAAAATACTCGTTTAAAACTTTGGATTTATTATCAATAAGAATAAAACATGTTAATAACCATAATAATAATTAAGTATTAATACTTTATAACTACTCAATATATATATATATATATATTTATTAATAAAATATAAAGTTTAGTTCAATAAAAATGTAGTTTGGTAACGAATAAATTAAGGCATGAATTAATAAATAAACAAAAATTAATAATTCATTTTTCGCGTCATAAATTATCATTGTATCTACAAACATTAATGCATACAATCACAAATCTCTACATCATTGTTTTTATTTTTACGGTCTCTGTTGTTGTAACCCTTGTAGTAGCAGTTGATGTGTCTCAGTCACAATGGTCGATGTTTGTGTGATAATCAGAGGATACAAAATAGTTGTAGTTTTTTCATAAATAGTTAAAAACTCCCCTGTGATACTTAAATTATTATAGCATTTTAAATTAAAAATGTTCATAGTATTTTTCTTGACCAATGAATAAAAAAAAGTGTTGTAAATGTTTATAAATTACTAAATTGTTTTTATTTTATCGAGAGAACACATAAAATACAAAATTGTTTTTTATGATTTGTCTCAGAATATAAATATAAACAACAATACAAAATTTTAATTAATATTACATTTATTACAATTATTTAAAATTCGAATAGTTTATATGAATATTTCGAGATTCATCCAGATAGTATTTTTTATTTTTATTTTTATTGAAAATAACTGTCTCGTCGGCTGGAGCCATTGGCTTTACAAAGAGTATTTGCAAGGGTATTTTAAATTATTATAATTACATTATGGATAAATATACAATATACGGTTTTTTTTTTTTATTCTAGATATTTTTGTGTAGTTCTGTGTCATTGAGGAATTTAATAACATTTATTATACCGGTGTTTAGATTTTCTGCTAAATGGTGGTTCAAGTTGTTTTTCAGCTGTTCTGACTTGTACTTCCTGCATTTAGTTAGAATGTGTTTGATTTTCAGAGGATAGTTGCAAGTTGGACATGTAGGTGGATCTTCTTCATCAAAAAAATATATGTTAGTTTGGTATTTCTTATTCTGAACCTGTTTATGGCCACTTCTTCTTTTCTAGTGAATGTATTGGAAGGATGTGATTTTTAATTTGTCTTAATTTGTTGTTAGATATTTCCTATTCATTTTGCCATATACTAAGGATTTTTTGTTTCATTTTCAGTTTTATGTCGAATATTGTATAGTTATATTTGGCAATAAATTGCATTAGTATATGAAATATTCGACATTATATAGTATTTTTTTATTTCAAGAAAAGGAATCAATTCGTCATTTAATTTGTTGGCCTAATAATTATTTAGATCTTTAGATATTATATAAATCCAATTTTTTTTTTAAATTAGCGATATGTATCATTGTTTAACCATTGCTAACTAAACCCTTTATAATAATAATTTATGTTTTCAAAATGATTGCAATTATTTAAAAATAAATTAAATTATTACCTCTAATCTAAACACTAAGCCTTCATGTCTCTGACTCTAAAAATGTTTAGGCAACACATAGTTGCTGGTTCTTCTCTTATCTGCTATCTAATGCTGACTTAACCGTCTAAAAGTATAGACTTTTTAGCACTACAATATTAAAGGTAAAATTAAATTAAACAATTTTCCTACTAATTAGTTTCACCAATAAAATATGAAAAGAGGCTTACAAACTGCCAAACTGCTTTCCCATCTATAATAATAACACATCAATTAACTGAGCAGGATTGTTTAGTAACCTTTTCAAATAAAAATTGTTTATAACTTAAGTATTTTTATTGCACTCGGGTAACTGGTATAAAAATATTTATGGAGCCTCAAAATAAATACTGCCAGGTCATTTGAACCCTTACCCACTTTCCCATTCTGAACTGCTTGAATTCATTCTTTCCATTTTAAATTTTATGTTAAAAAAAAAAAGTGTGTGTTCGTCAACAAAACAGAGATTACTGAGTAATTTTGACGTTATAAAGCATGACAACTTCATAATGTAACAATAGTTTGTTTCTAAGCGTGACAACACCGTTCAAATGAGCCAACGTGATAACATGTGTGCTCACGTAACGTGACAATTGTCTGTTCCTACATTTACTTGATGAGTTAAGCATTTTGATTTTGATGTGACAGTGTCGAACATATCGGTAAGCTTTAAACTACACAGCCTTATATGTGTATCCTAACTTAATACATTGAGTGAATAATTTCGATTAAAAATGTAAGTTTAATTTTCCTATACAGTTTTATTTTTTAATGAATGTTTGAAACTATCATATTTATTGTTGGCTCAGCATTGAAAATTAATAGACATATTTCTAAAATTAAGATATTTGACTCAATAAAATTCTATGAAAGTTAAAATAAGATGATGAAGATTTAAAATACTCAAACAAATCATTTAATAATAGCAAAAATAATTTCTTAAATAACCAAAAAAAATTAAAATAAACGTAGGCACATAGCGATTAATATGACTTTAATATTATAGGTTAAAAGTACTTAAACATTTTTATTCTAAATTGGAATATACATTATATGATTTAAAAATAAATATTGAATTTTCACATATTTCAAATACATAATGGAATATATACTATAAAAATGTAATACAATACAATAAAAAAGTATTACCCAAAATACCGAAAAATAAGTCACTTATTTTCTGTTAATTAGTAAAAATTAAAATGTAAAAAGCTAAGATAAATTTAATATAAAATTAATTTATATCACTAAAATATTCGATATGAATAAATTGTATTAAAACTAATTAAAAACATGAATAAAAAGCTTTATGAAGCTCCCCAAATGCCCTCAAGATATTACCCAGTTGTAATGAAATTAAAACTAGTGAAAAAAATATTCTAAAACATACAATTATTATATCACATATGAATACATGAAACTAGAGTCTTTGACTTATTATCAATGATAAGGATATAGCTAGGATTTATATGCATTTACATGTTTCTTCTTCAAGTTCTAATTGAGTGGTTTTCAGTATGTCCACGATTTGGCTTTATGTCAATTAAATAGAACCATTTTTACTTTGCATATTTTTGAATATTTTGAAACATAATACATATAATTGCATATTTATAGATTTATGAGAATCTTGTGAATTTTGTTAATTTTTAAACTCATGTTTATTAAATTATTTTTAATTGTTAATTTTAAAGGGTATTTATCCGATGAACGTATATTTTTCGAATCGTCGTAAATATACTTCATATATAATCTTATCTTATCTTAGTCGGACGACCGATATACTTATCTACACATTATTTTAAGACGTATTTATTAGAGGTCTGTACGGGCCAAAAATGTTAGGCTCGGACCGGTTCAGACTTTCTATTAACGTATAACGCTTGTTTTACAGCCGCGCATATGGTTAAAATTATGAATTATGTATCGTCTGCCACGTTTTCTAATTACATTAGTTAAGTTTTCATATACGCCGAACTCGGTGTTTCCGAATTGCCGACAAAGTAATAAAAACCATGCGAGTTGCGGACGAAACCTATGAAATGTAATATAAGAATTGCGGACATAAATACAACATACTAATTGCGAACAAACAACGATTGTGGACGTTCGGAAATTACGTTTGATAATGACAATTGACATTATTAAACTGATAATTTATCAGTGATATTAAGTATGTTTTTCAGTTTAACGACAACCTTACTCGTGTGCGTTTCATATATTTCGTTTTTGTATAAAAATGTACAGTGAAAAACTTACAAGATTTACGCGTGATTGGCGGTATTAAGTTCTGTTTTCACCGCATAATACGTAATGAAATTCAACGATGGACGTGTACAAAAAAAAAATTTATTTTTTTTATAATATGATACAAATTTTATTCAAATAGAAAATAATCTTAAACATAACCACGCGGCCGTTGAAGAACGATTACTTGTACGGCAGAAGATAAGCAATTGTGTAAAGTGCAAAGCGGTAGGGCAACCATGTGAACGTCAGAGCAAAAGAATACATTCTGAGATAACATCAAATGATTTAAATGTATTAGACACGAAGGATACAAATGTAATCCGAAAAAATATTCACACTGTTCGTATGAGTAAGTATCTAAAATTACCTAAAATACTTTTAGAATTTTATAAGATAGTACCCGACGTAGTAGATATACACCAAGGGAGGTGAAAAATGGATTATTGACATTGACAATAGTAAAAATGTTGTGTGCTTCACTACGAAAAAAAATTTAATTTTTTTCAAAAATATGATACTGTTTTGATGAATGGTACTTTTTCAAGCTTTACATCTCTATTTACTCAATTATTCGTGGATCATGGCGTAAAAATAGTATTTATGTACTATTATTTTTTTATCCACAACTAGTGTGTCCAACAAAACTCGTGTCCGCAAATCATGTTTTAATATTGACCTAAATAAATTCGTCCGCAACTGACGAGAGTGCTTATGGGTTTTTTCTATCGGCACATATGAAATTGAATAATGTAAATTAAAAAACGCCACGTGTGAACGTTCGGCTGTGAAACGGGCCTAAAACTTTAACGATATTTTTCAAAGCCCGGCTCGGCCCTAAGGAATGTTTTATCAGTAAAATTTAATTTTTATACAAGTTTTTACATCCCGAAAAAACCCGGCCCGGACCATAATAGTAATAGTAATGTCCCAATTCTTTTTAAAATCATAGGTACTAAAAATTACTATAAAAGTAAAAATAAATAATTGATTAAATAATAACTTTTTATTTGAGGAAATATATGTCCTTACCCCCAACTCCAATTGTTGCCGCCTATGTAAATATAGTAAATATATTATATTTATGATTTATAATGTCCCGCATTTAAAAAAGAAATCTGAAATCCATAGCGTAGGCCTCTCACATGTCTTTCTTATACATATGCATATATGATATGTATAAACGTAGGTATATATTTTTAATCACATTATACCCATTATTCATCATAAAAGTTGTTTCATTTTGTTGTTGTTTTACATATTTTGGATGTTCATTGATTATGTTATTATAATAAAAATATGTAAACCAATTTCAACTTTAAAAGTTTTAATCATTCATAATATATACAAATATTTCAGTAAATAAACTTTCGACCAACTTAAAAGTTTGGAGTCCCCAAAATCTTGGCGCTGGGGACGATTTTGACCATTGCCCCCTCCTTTAAATGTGGTCCTGTATACATAATATTATGCTCTGTGTGAAATCTGATATTGTGTGTTTTACATAATGCACATTTATTTTGGTGTGCTTAAGATCTGAATAATACATTATTGTCAAATCAAACTCATAGTATCTATAATAAAAAGTGATATCATAATATTTTTTTATATAACCCATAAAAATAATTTAAATTTAAATATTAATAAAATAATAATCCATAAACGTTATTTTGAAAGGATGAAAAAATATACGCAATTTTATATAGGTACAATTAGAGAAAATTAACTGAAATTAAAGTTTTCTTATATTTTATACGTTAGGTGTACAACGAACATGTCCAGAAAAACTGACAAAAAGATAGAATTAAAAAATTTTTTATACATTAATATACCGATAAAGATAATAATTTAATACTTAACGTACATAATATTTTGTATTATGCAGTAACACGGTATAGGAAATACTAAAACATTTTGATTGACTTGACACTAATTTTCGAAAAGACTGTATCAAGTATAAAATATTTTCGTGTTTTACAAATTGCAATTTGCCCATAATTGCCTAATTGAAATTCCAATAATATAATAATAAACTAATTTATATGTTAAGATGGATGTTTATATAAAAATGTCGGTGTTTCCTACATTGCGTGCAAAATTATTATTATTATATACAATTATTCATTATTTAGGTCGAATCGTGTGCTTAGTTTTTCACGACAAAGCCGAGTTATATGCATGGTTTATCGCAATTGAGCTGAGTTGCGTTTGTGGTTAGTCAACCTGCAACCGATTATAACTGTACAGTGTCGGATCGGTCAAATTTCGTAGAATAGTCAAACAAATATTGTCAATTTTGATCAAAAATTGTAGTATAAATTCAAAAAACCACAGAAAAAACATGAAGAATAATATTGAGTGCAAATTAATTATTATTACAAAATAATTAACGCAATCAATCAAAAATATTGTGTACTATATCTAATAGATATTTTGATCAAATATTGGAGTTTAAATTCAAAATTTCGGTTATCTATTGTTAATGTAGTAACAAAAGTGGATCAAAGTCAAAAATCCAGTCAAAAAGTTGAAATTAAAAAAATTATATCTATATAAAAAATCAAATGAAACATGAATATTAAGCTGGCAAGTTCTTGTTAGCCAATTTTTTTATGAACTACAAATGCGTTATAATTTTACCTTCAAATTGACGTTAAATTTCTCTCATATAATCTTCTTTTTCTTCTATTTGACGTCGTTCTTGTGTCTTATTTGAGCTACGCATTTCGATGTAAATGTTAGTTTGTATATTTTTCAAAACTTCTAATAATTGGAAAATTTTTGGATAAGTAGAATAGAAAATATTATTCAGTTTTGAATAAAATAATTCACAAGTATTAGTTTTACGCATTAGACTGTTTAAAAACTCATCTCGTTTCGATGGCGAAAATTTAAAGCTTTGTAAAATGTTTTTTTTCTCAAAAAAACTTATATTTAATTGTTGATTATTAATAATTAACGGATTTATATGTATAAAAAATCCTCAAATTATGCTTCTAAAAATACTGTATTATGCTACAAAATTTGCATTTATAATTGAATAGTAGTGTACCGAATGGTGAGTTTGACACGGTGGCATAATGCTAAAATGTAAGGATATTTTATATTAAATTAATAGACTATCAAGAATATTTGTTGCGGCATTTAGATATTTACTAACACTTTTAATTTAATATCAACATAGACAAAGTAAACATAACAAATATAAACTGAGTTGGCTGGATACGTCTGAAGTTGGTGCTTAAACCGGAGCCATTTATGGTTTTTTTTTTTTGTTATGTCTGTTTGATCATGTCCTCGTCGGTTAATTGTATTTTTTTGCCAATTAGTTTTTGCCTTTGCCTTTGATTGATATTTTCGGATAATAAATGCGTTGGTTTGCAATCTGCAGCTTTTCCTTACTGTTGTTTTCATGATTCGCATTTGGCTTCCTTCATGTTACTATTATTTGATTGTTTCACAATTCGTTCGTGGTCAATTTTAATTTTTTACATTTACATTGTGATACAAAGTA
Source organism: Sipha flava (assembly GCF_003268045.1). NCBI lineage: Eukaryota > Metazoa > Arthropoda > Insecta > Hemiptera > Aphididae > Sipha > Sipha flava. The sequence goes on from NW_020272937.1 coordinate 76,616, forward strand.
ACTACCAAATACGTATAAGAAATTTTAATGGTATGTAGTACATTACAGAATCAATAATATTTTATTTTAAATGATTTAAAAATTTTACAAATATTGCAATATAAAATGTAACCATCAAACCATAAATAACTCCTAGTTGGCATTTTTACTTTAAATATTTTAAAATTCAAATGAATAACAAAAAAGAAAAAAAAATCACCAGATATAAAAACTGGGACAGTTTTACACGTAAAAATAATACGCACGAACGTACGACACTGACTGATCGGTTTTCGTAACGAGGTTTGCGTACTCGTCGGCCGAAAAATCGCTGCCGCGCACAACTGATGCGCTCTTTATGAAAGATAACACTTGAAGACTTCTATAGAAGTGTGTATTAATAAATACATTTAACTGCTAGCAGCTATAATTTATGATGGACTTGTATTAATTCTAGTTTTGAATACATTGAAAATATTAGAAAGTATAACGAAATTATAATCACACCGTTTTATAAGTACATCTTATAAAATGTACCAATAAATTTTACATATCGAATTATACGGAATACTAGTAGAGTCACAATAATCCGTACGATAATTTGGAAATGGATCGTTCAAATTACCGATACGTTCGAATAACCTATGACTCAAAAAAATTCAATTTATTTCCAAATCATATTTTGAAATTTATTGTTACCCACACGCAATTGAAAAGTTTAAGAAATATAATTAAGTATATTGTTATTACGTATATATATATATATATATAATTACACACCATTTAAACGTGCATTTAAAATATTGAAGTATTTTTTTCTTGAACAGATGCGTAGACGTAGCCAAAGTAGCAACTGCATACCCCGCCGAATGCTAATGGAAATGATAATTTATATTCTTATTTCTTGGACACTGCTATTATTCTTCGCTTTTGAAACTTTCTTGCATATCCTGAACACTAAGTCTGGCTACTGCCATTGATTACAGTATAAAATTATGGTTATTCTATAATCAACGGGGTTGTAGCAAGAGAGGAGGCTAGAGGAGTCTACGCCCTGGGCGCAATTTCTGGAAGGGTGCAAAAAAGAATTAATTTCAATTTAATTGTTACTTAAAACTTATTACTTATATGTAAAAGTAATATTATGTATTTATATATTTACTTTTATAATTTATAAATATTATTATGTTATACATATAAATCTACTTATAATTATTATGTATATTTATTTTTTAATAATTTATTGATTAAAATAAAATTAACAAACACTTACATAGTTACAAGGAAAAGTTATTATTTATATTGCGTTCATCTAAAATATTCAGTTTTTTGTAATTTTTTTTTAAATCAAAATATTTAATGATGCATTTTGAAGTTTTGTTCCAAGCGTAATTTTTAATTGATAATCAATGATTCTACTATTATTGATTTGTTTCTCTTTTCGTCGTTTCTTAGTTCGCGTTCGTGACACGCGTAATAGTATAGTATAGTGGTCAATTATTATTACTATTACTATACTTATTTGCGGATTTCATGTGAAAGTGAATATATCGATCGAACAAAAAGTCCATCACGTGCTGCCCTCTGTCGGTGACTGTCATGCGAACGCGAACAACCGGTCCCTATCCCACAGTTGTGGTTGCGAGTTCCCACTCCGTCGTTATTCGTTTTTGCACCAACACGTACCATCTCATATTCGGCGCCAGTATGTTGTATACTCTCCGCGCCGTGCACCAACTCTATCGAGAACCATATAAAAATGTGTGTGTGTGTGTGTGTGTGTGTAATATTATTGGAGGGGTCAAGAGTACCTATATACTCGTGTAAAACGTACGCTTACGTACTGATGTATAATATACTCGTATCCTAATAAACAATTATATTATCAAATTTATTTTTCAGAAAATTCAACCAATATAATATGATGTGAATCTTTCTAATACTTCATCCCAAATTGTCCAATTATCGATGTTTGGATATAGAATACCTATATACCAACAATTCCCAAAGTTTTAGCGATACAGCTTGACGTTTTCTCCTACACACCCGTTGCATGAAAATCTAGCGTTACAAACATTTTAGTAACACAAAAATAATGTTACTTAAATAAATATATATACACACTTAATATTAAGCAACAGAAATAGGGAGAATGCCTAGCGCGTGGAACTATTAATGTACTATAAATTATGATTAAATAATCATTACACAATTTATTTGTGCCACCCTATTAAAATATTCAAGATCCGCCCCTGTATACAAACTTACTTAGGGTTGAGCAGTGTCGTTATAATGACTAACGCTAATATTATGTTCAACTAAACTGGTTGTTTCTGTTTATTTTTTTTTAATGATGTCCAGAGATATAAGAATATATAGAAGCGAACTATAATCAAGTCAAGCATACATGAGGGATACATACGACACACACACACACACACACACACACACACACACACACACACACACATATCGATGTATTATTTTAACATAAATACTTCGAATGTTGTTCAAACGTTTTACGTTCTCGATAAATGTTTAATTTAACGGATACGATGGCCGATATGAATTATAAATAATACGTATTTCAAAATGTCCTCTTTCATGAGTAAAGGAGAGTCAAGCATAGAATGTGTTTAAAAAATGTAAATGTAATAGCTTCTCGTACATGCGGTTAATTATCGTAGTAATTTATTTATTTTTAAACAACGCCTTGGTTTAGTTATCAGTTATTCGGTTTCAACATATTTTACTGTTCCTCGATCATTTGTTAATATCGATTTATCCATGTGTTCTATAAAGAATACCGCATTGGTTAATAAATAACATTAATTATGTTTTGTATAAGCATAAGCTGCATGATTATTGTTTGTTAAACGACTAGCAAGATTAGATGTTAATTATTATTCGAAGAAAATAATCCATGTTGAATATTCTAATGACTATTTTACCTAGAACGGCTAAGGGGTATCAGTTGACCCACAGTTGATACTTGCTGATTAAATCAGTTTTTTGGCCTATTTTAAGATCTTGGATAGTTGGACCTCCAGATGGCAGAATACTGATAACTTGAAAAAATAAAAGTCGTATGTATAATATTTATATTCCAAAGATAATAATTTTTCAATTTAAAAATTAAATTTTGTTAGGTATAAAAGAAAAATAGAAAGTTTTGTAAATCAAATGAATTGTTAAGAATAGCTAATAGTTATTAATATCATAAATAAAATGTACTTAGATACTTCTTAGTTTTATGTTATATGGAAAACAACTTTTTCGTTTTAACAATTTTTTACAGATTGCGTTGTTAGTATTGTTAATTAGTAATTCGTAAAAACATTTTTTATACATACTACAGTCCACAATGTTAATGTTTATTTACATTTTTAGAAATTATACACACATAAGTATGAATACATTTTTATTGTATTATGCATATTGTTATTTGTCAAGGCCGGTTTTGTGAAAAATAGTTTGACGTTTATTTATAAATATCGCACAAAAAGATATTGATTATCGATCAGTTTTCTATTATTTATTTTTCCATTCAGTTTGTCGAATTTAACCGTCAGGTAAAACAGTTGCTTTAATAGTATTCAAAATGTTTTACTTGTGTATTTATACATGAGATGTTTGAGATCGTTGAAAACGGACGACTGATAAAAAATGTGAAATGTAAAATCATAAAGTTTTAAAATTATTTTTTATAATTTCAATTGAACTTAGAAAATTATACATAGCATTTATTTATTAACAATTACATATGACGACGTCAAATAAAAATAATTTAAACGTTTTATGAAAGAAAAAAATTTAATTTCTATACTTCACTAGGTTGAAAAAGTTCAAATCTTGCTAATCAATTTTATGGCACTGAGTATTTCGCGCCGATTCGTTTAAGTAATAGAAGAATTGCGTGGATAGTCGGTGATTTATTTAATATATATATAAATAAAATAATACACAAAGATAAATATTTATTGTACAATTTAGCTCCTCTGGTTGAATTTATGGAATAACTAATTATGTGGTGTTGCTCTGTACTTTATTATGAAAAGAACATTTTCCCAATTTTATCATTAACATATTGAAATACCTGTTTTGACTATTGAAAATAAAATTATCAGTATAATGAAATGAATAAAATGTTATACAAATAAATTTTACATGTATGTGAATCCAGTACAAACTACAGCTGGGCTACATTTAAGATCTGTTGTTTCAGATATTATAGAAAAATCTCTAGTAATAAGCTGTCCATAATTTCATTCTCTAGTGTTTGAGGGGCAACTATATCATTGTTTTGATACTGATTTAAAGATAAATGAGTATTGTGTGTAATGTATTAGTTTAAATACTTTTTAAATCTGAAATATTTTTAAAAATGTATCAACAACATAAAACAGTGTTGGTTATATCAAATATAAAACTGAGTACAGGTAATAATTAGTTATTAAATAAATTAGTATTATATAAAGTGAGTTGGATTTAAAGTAGCTCAATTTGGATATTAAAATTTAAACTATTTTTCTAATTTTGAAATACATTTTTATCATTGGTACAATGATTTCAGGACAAAAATATGTACCATTTAATTATTTTTGTGTTAAAATTTAAATGACTTAAATAAATTAGTAATTTATCACTACTTTTTGAAGAATACTTTTCAATTTAAAAAAACTCTATTTAACGAAAAATAAACAATAATTAATGTTTGATTACACTATTTACTACACTAGTACCTACTTAATTTTATTGTTAGTATACCTTCTGAATGTCTTCCAACAAGGCGAGAAAAAGATCAAGACTATCTTGATTTACCGTCAATTAACTAGCAAAAGTAATCAGGATGAAACTACAAATAATGAAGAGAAACTCTTCTCATTTTCTTCAATAATTTCATTTTCGCGTCCAACCATGACTCTCAATGCTTTGAGTGTGGGCTCCTGTATTTTCATCTACATATGAGATTTGATGATTTACCGTTTTATGAAAAAAACCTCGGCTTGTAAGACACCTATATGCAGTCTATTCATCAGAATGCATATCTGATCCTGCCTTTGATATTGCGTCGCGACAGTTCCGCCAGCGCACGTACATCGGTACGGTAACTTCAACAACCGTGATAACCAGCCACAGGCCAATGGACCGGTGATACGTGTTCCGGCGGTCCCACTCGTCCGTGCAGCGCTCGAAAAGGGTCATAGCCTGGTGCAGGGCCGTGGGTGCGGTGCATTTGTCCGTGACACTGGTGCCATTGGCGACTGGACATGGCGGCATACCGAACATTAGGATTTTATGGTTGCGCGTCCATTGGACGGCGCTCAGGCACCGGCAACGGGACTCGAGTAGTCGGAACAGCGCGGTGCAGCCTATCACGTTGAGCCAGTACAGCCGGCACGTAGCCACCAAAGCAACCGGGTCCAGGTCATTCAGCAGCTCGTTGCCGGATACGTCCAGCGCCGGGTACATGGCCAGGCCACAGCGGCTCAGCACCTGCAGTCCGACAGCGCGTGACAGCTGGTCCATGCTCTTTATCGGGTTCTTATTCAGGTTCAGATGCACCAGCGACTTGGGCAATCCGGCCGGCACCTCGTGCACCACGTTGTCCGATAGCAGCAGCTTATTGATCTTAGAGTACATGACGAAGTTGCCGTTGTTCAGCTTGGCGATGCGATTGTTCTGCAATTTCAAAATAAAAAAAAAAAAAAAAACACGACGAGAACGTTATTTCAATTGCACTGCGCACTGTTTACTTGTTCACATTATTATCCTATTGCATTCAAACGTAACACAAAAAAAATACACTTTTTGTCTAAGTATACGTGCCGGGGATCGAAATTGGCGGAAGGCCGTGGGTTGTGCGACAGGAGTTTTATCGATTTACGAATTTACGACGTGCGTTTGATAAATATAGGCGATTAAGAAAACAACGTGTTGCGGTATGTCGCTGGGTCTACATACATCGCCACGAATTTCACAACTATTTTTTTATTTTAAATATTAATGTATATATAACTTATCGATATGATAACATGTAATATTAAGTAATATTTAATCAGAACCAATTGATATAAATATTAATAACGAATTAGAAATACGATATAATGTAATGAAATTAAAGGGGTGTTCGTAATAAAAGAACCGCCGATCACATACATATACATCGAATAGTATATGTTGTATATTGTTAAATTAATATTTTACATTTCTGGTTCTTTTTCGTAATATTTAACAAACTATTTTTATATCGGCAGCAAAATGCTTTACGGGGAATCTAGCACAAATGTATATACTTATCATGTTATTTAAAAATAATGGACATTTATCGAGCATTATTTTTGGCTCGATTCCATAATAAACGAAGAAATATTTTTTAGTGAAATATAAAACATAAGTGTAGCAGATGCCCAATTTGTTCCAAAAATATTAATAAGAAACGCATGTATTGTTCAGTTTTTCCAGTCGAATTGTTTACTTAAAATTACTTTGGCAAAACAGTATGAATAGATCTGCTTTGATAGCATTTATACGAGAAAGAAAATCGACAACTAGCATTAATTTTATTCAAATGGCTGTGGTACGTGAATTTATTGAATATCAATTAAATATCAATCATCCAATTTAGATGTAAATTATTATGTCTATCAAAACAAACAATTATAACTATAACTATTATAACAAACCTGAACTTCTGTCATTATGTTGTTGTCAGGTATTGTTTTAAGTTTTTGCCCGTTGGCACCGTGGCAATTAGCAATGAGCAATTTATTTTTTTTGGAATTTTCGCATCTTACTACAATACTGCTTGTATTGCTGGTACCTCAGCTTCGAAAAATAAAAACAAACCAACAAACACTGAATTACAGATCCTATTATTTCGTCGTGTCCTCGAAATGGAAGTCCACGTGAAACTAATTTTTTAACAATCACTACAATTCTAGTCAAGACACTTCTCCAATATATTTTTTCTTTGTTTACTTGCTCCATTAATTTTGAATCGATACGTTGTATTACATTACGTCTATCCATAAGTTTAACAACACAAGTTTTATGACATGAAGAATTTTCATGCTCTTTTAATCGCAGAGATGCAGATCTCCAGTCATTATACCCTTCAGAGATTATTGATGATTTGTCCATTTAAATGTTTTCTCTCAAACATATTTTTCGTTAATAAACGTTGTTCCCCATCATTATACATACGCAGCATACGCAGCAATTTAGAAAAATCAATGTTTTTATTTTGTTCAAAACCATTAACAGCAAAATAGTCTCGGAGATCATCATTTATAATCCACATTGACGGATCGTTAGAATAAAAAATTGGTAATGATTCGAAAAATTTAATTATTTAATCTTGGGGGGAGGTAAAGACTGACAATGAATGGCAGAAGAAGTAAAAGGTACAGATTCTAGGTTTTTATTTTCTAATATTTGTTTTTTAGGTGAATTAATAATATTCGATTCATTAGTCATGTTTGGTTGGGGTAAATTAGAAATAGATACCTGTTGTTCCTCATTTTCTTTTATTGGTTTAAAATTTACATCAACATTTTGGATCCGATTAAGAACATTAGTTAATTTTTCAGCTTTTTCTTTTGATTTCTTTTTATACTTTTTACACTTCACTTTTTTCTGTTCATATTAACACCACTGTTAACACCAATTTCGTCACTATAAATAATTCACGTGCGTACCTATAAAATATGTATAAACAGTTAACACCACTGTTGTCACTAAATAAATCACGCGGACCGCGGACGTATACTCTTTGGTGAAAGACAACTATCGACTAATTCATAATAACTTCATAATAATTCATTATAAACGGTTAAATATAAGAACAAGGTTGTCAAATATCGTTATATTATTTATAATAAAACGATAACACACCACTCTTCGTCTAACTAACCACTGATTTAATAATAAGATATGGGAAATATATATTTACGCAGTGAACCTTGTACCGATAACGATTTTTATAAAGCGAAGTTACTCCAAACGAGTACTCCAATATTCATATACATCTATTTTTTTTTTTTAATTATAGTATTACGAGACATTTCATAAACAATAAGATAAGCTATAATAAAATACAACCGTCGTTGTCGTAGATGAGTTCCTGGGGAAATAAAAATATTATTTGGCTAAAAATAAACGAACACAAAACCCACAATTCAAAGATTTTGAAGTGATAGATAAAATTTAAAAAAAATATGTACCTATTATTGATATTTTGATATTTTCTAAGATTCTGAAAATTATTCTGAGTAAACCAAAAGTCAATGGATTTGGCTACGCAAAGTCACATTGCAGTAACCCACGGACCACAATCAAAATCATTCGTTTGAACGGGACACTCACCATTCACGACCACCAATTCCGTATGCTCTTCCAGAATGCTATTTCTAGCCTCCATGAATTATTTAATGACTTGCCCTATATGCTTAATACTATTTCCTTTCAGACTGTTTTAGGTGACAATACGACCAGTATTCATGTAAACCGACACCAGTATGTAGTGTTTGTCCAAAATTATTGGAATTAATAATAAGGTGTAGCATGCTTTTAGTCATTTTAACCATTTGTATAATTGGATCTAGAAAATCCAGTCTTTTCACATGGCCAATTATATGTGGCGTGTTCTCGCCAGTGGCGTAATTCGGAAAAAATATCAGGGGTTGCAAAAGTTACTCGGAATGCGCAAACCCGTGGGAGCTTGAGATGTTTGCATTTTATCAACTGTACATAAATAATTACATTTCAAGAAAATAATATGTAAAAAAATTATTAATGAAATATTAAGAAAAATTATTTAAAATTAAAATGTATTTTATTTTTAAAAATTACAAAAGTAACATTATTTTAAGTTTCCACATTATGTACAATATCTTCATAATTAAGATTTGATAATATATGTTTTTTTAAACCATGAGCATGAAATATTCTAAATACTTTTGTGCTAATGAATTTCTTAAATAATTTTTTGTATTGAAAATTAACGTTCGGAAGAAATATGCATAGTTAAAATTAATTCGTATCATAAAAATAACCAATGATAAGCCCACTAAACAAATTATAATGAACTATTAATTTGTCGCAACAATAATTAATTATTTCTTTCACCATGACATTTATTATTTGATTCACATTTTTCATATTGAATATTTTTAATTACATTTTGCCATTTAGAACGAAAATCTTTTAATTAAGTTTAATGATCATTTAATGTTAATGTAGACAAAAACTGTGAAATTATTCCAAATACTCGTTTTAAAACAATTGGTGGTATTTAAACTGATTGAATTACAAATTTGAAGATAGCAAATATACAACGACGGGCATGTGTGCTTCACATCGGAGACGTATCCAAATGCACTAGGTATGTGCATTTCAGTGACCTGGCTCCGACACCGACAGACGTTGTGTACAACCATAATTACACAGCTGGTGCTGTGATTGAACAACAACCGGCGAATTTAGGATTTTAGGTTATACGTTTTCGTGTTTTTATAATCTAAGAAAACCACTTTCGCCCTACAAAAACATATTTAATAATTTTCTCGAATTCCGGGGGAGGTTTTGAACCCCCCATCCTTCCCCCATGTACCGTTTGCCATCACTCGGCGGCCAACAACAGGTTAACAACACTGTTAAGTGCTAATGAGTTGTTGCACAGCCGGACGACGCGCGTTGTTGTATTACCGGCGCTTGGGGCGGACAGCAAAACGTTTTGGAAAACAGAATTCGGACGGTGCGCAACGTAACGCATGAATATAGCACTGCCTCGAATGCGCTAGTGATAATCGGCCGGTGTGATTGTGTCCCGCGCCGCCGACGGCCAACAATAAAAATAACAATACACACCATAACAGGTACATTTTACATTGTAATACGGACGTAAATCGACAATACACTTGTGGCGGACACACTGCCACATATTCCTTCACCACGCTCGACGCCGCCGGATTGGTCACACTGCCTGATCCCAGCACGACCGTCCAACGCGACACGGCCGTTTACGCGCGCCGAGCTCTCTCTCTCGTTTTCTCTTTTTTCAGCGTTCGTGACCCGGACAATAGGATCGCCGTCTCGTTTCATGACTTGAGTACACGGCTGTTTTTCTCGACGGACAACGCGAAAGGAAAAAAAAAATTATGTACAAACGAAATTGTTTTGTGACGCTGATCGCGATGTACGTCACGTCGATGATGGTCACCGCTGAGTCGCCGACTGGTGTGTACGTAGATACTGGTGTCCAGACAGTTAAGCAAGATATAATGTCTATCGAAGAACGGAACGAGGTCGAACAGGAAATATTGACCATGTTTGGTGTGCCTAAAAAACCGAG